>NC_136277.1:15568336-15618886 GCF_964198595.1 Lampetra fluviatilis
CGACGATGATGACGACGACGATGATGACGACGACGATGATGACGACGACGACGATGACGACGACGATGACGATGATTACGATGACGATGATGATGACGACGACGATGACGACGATGATTACGATGACGATGATGATGACGATGACGACGATGTACAACTGTACCTTGAATTCCAGCACGCGCCTTCGAAGGACCAATCTCAGAACGGTGCCGGGCGTCCTGAGGCCCGAGGCATTGAAGCAGAGCTGCCCCCTGGGACTCCCTGCACGGTGACAGGGGGATAGACAGAGCCCCCCCACCGCCACCCCCTGTTTTAAGAGTTGCGAGTCTGCGAGCACCTATTATCATTCATCATTATCATCATTATCATCATTCTTCATAATCATTATCATCATTCTTCATAATCATTATCATCATTCTTCATAATAATCATCATCATCATTCATCATCATCATTATTATTATCATCATTATCATCATCATTAACATCATTCTTCATAATCATCATCACCATCATCATCATTATCATCTTCATCATCATCATTCATCATCATCCAATCGTCATTATCATCATCATTATCATCATTCATCATCATCATTCTTCATCATCATTCAATCATCATTATCATCATTCATCATCATCATTATCATCATCTTAATCATCATTCAATCATCATCATTATCATCATTCATCATCATCATTCATCATCATCATTCATCATCATCATTCAATCATTATCATCATTCTTCATCATCATTCTTCATCATCATTTATCATCATCATCATCGTCGGTCATTTAAAAAAAACCCAGCAGCAGCCTCGTTCGACTCCAGTCGTTGCGCACCGCGCGCGCTCGCGCCCACGACTCAACCACAGAGACACCTCCGCTCATCGTCGTCATCATCGTCATTATCGCGCGGCGCTTTCAGATGCTGCTGCTGCTGCTTCTGCGGCCGTCTGGAACGCTCTCTTCCTTCCGGTACGAGGAAGCCACTGGGAGCTGTGATGCACTTTGAAATCATCGTCGTCTAGATTGGCAAACTCATTTCTCTAGAACCGCTTGTTGTTGTTGTGTTTAGATTGTTTTACTTTCCCCGTACCGCCGATTAGCACGGTGCGAAAGAAGTTCAACATGCATACATAGAGACCCGTAGACTCACACAGAGACCCATAGACTCATCACACAGAGATCCATAGACTCATCACACAGAGATCCATAGACTCATCACACAGAGATCCATAGACTCATCACACAGAGACCCGTAGACTCATCACACAGAGATCCATAGACTCATCACACAGAGACCCGTAGACTCATCACACAGAGACCCGTAGACTCATCACACAGAGACCCGTAGACTCATCACACAGAGATCCATAGACTCATCACACAGAGATCCATAGACTCATCACACAGAGATCCATAGACTCATCACACAGAGATCCATAGACTCATCACACAGAGATCCATAGACTCATCACACAGAGATCCATAGACTCATCACACAGAGATCCATAGACTCATCACACAGAGATCCATAGACTCATCACACAGAGATCCATAGACTCATCACACAGAGACCCGTAGACTCATCACACAGAGACCCATAGACTCATCACACAGAGACCCGTAGACTCATCACACAGAGACCCATAGACTCATCACACAGAGATCCATAGACTCATCACACAGAGACCCGTAGACTCATCACACAGAGACCCGTAGACTCATCACACAGAGACCCGTAGACTCATCACACAGAGATCCATAGACTCATCACACAGAGATCCATAGACTCATCACACAGAGACCCGTAGACTCATCACACAGAGACCCGTAGACTCATCACACAGAGACCCGTAGACTCATCACACAGAGACCCGTAGACTCATCACACAGAGACCCGTAGACTCATCACACAGAGATCCATAGACTCATCACACAGAGATCCATAGACTCATCACACAGAGATCCATAGACTCATCACACAGAGATCCATAGACTCATCACACAGAGATCCATAGACTCATCACACAGAGATCCATAGACTCATCACACAGAGATCCATAGACTCATCACACAGAGATCCATAGACTCATCACACAGAGATCCATAGACTCATCACACAGAGATCCATAGACTCATCACACAGAGATCCATAGACTCATCACACAGAGACCCGTAGACTCATCACACAGAGACCCGTAGACTCATCACACAGAGACCCATAGACTCATCACACAGAGACCCGTAGACTCATCACACAGAGATCCATAGACGCATCACACAGAGACCCATAGACTCATCACACAGAGATCCATAGACTCATCACACAGAGACCCGTAGACTCATCACACAGAGACCCGTAGACTCATCACACAGAGACCCATAGACTCATCACACAGAGACCCGTAGACTCACCACACAGAGACCCGTAGACGCATCACACAGAGACCCATAGACTCATCACACAGAGACCCATAAACTCACACAGAGACCCGTAGACTCATCACACAGAGACCCATAGACTCATCACACAGAGACCCGTAGACTCATCACACAGAGACCCGTAGACTCATCACACAGAGACCCGTAGACTCATCACACAGAGATCCATAGACTCATCACACAGAGACCAGTAGACTCATCACACAGAGACCCGTAGACTCATCACACAGAGACCCGTAGACTCATCACACAAAGACCCGTAGACTCATCACACAGAGACCCGTAGACTCATCACACAGAGACCCGTAGACTCATCACACAGAGACCCGTAGACTCACAAAGAAACCCATGGAATCGCACAAAGACCCACGGCCACAAACACCCAGTGACGATTATCTCCTCCCCTAGGTCGACTACCTGGTGCGGTGTGGTGTAGTGAACATCGCCACTAGAGAGACAAAGGCGGTCCGGGCGTGGTGCTGACCACCCAACCCCCTCGTGTGCCACAGTAGCGGCCTTCATAGGTGCTCGCGAACAGCACTTGCCCCGACGGTCTGTTAGAGGCTACACGGGGGATCTTTGTCTTTGTCTCCTTCATAGGTGCTGCTGCTGCTACTCGCTAACAGCACTTGCCCCGACGGCCTGTTAGAGGCTACACGGGGGATCTTTGTCTTTGTCTCCTTCATAGGTGCTGCTGCTGCTACTCGCTAACAGCACTTGCCCCGACAGTCTGTTAGAGGCTACACGGGGGACCTTTGTCTGTGTGTAAGAGTCGGGGTTACCGGGCTGGACTTGCAGGCTGCGCAGGGTCACCGCGTCCCCCCACGTCCTGCGGCCCCCCCCTCCCCCCGCCCCTCCACCCCCCCCTCCCCCCGCCCCCCCCCCTCCACCCCCCCCTCCACCCCCCCCTCCACCCCCCCCTCCACCCGCCCCTCCACCCGCCCCTCCCCCCGCCCCTCCCCCTCCACCCCCCCCTCCACCCGCCCCTCCCCCCGCCCCTCCCCCTCCACCCCCCCTTCCACCCGCCCCTCCACCCACCCCTCCCCCCGCCCCTCCCCCTCCACCCGCCCCTCCCCCTCCACCCCCCCCTCCACCCGCCCCTCCACCCGCCCCTCCCCCCGCCCCTCCCCCTCCACCCCCCCCTCCACCCGCCCCTCCACCCGCCCCTCCCCCCGCCCCTCCCCCTCCCTCCCCCCTTCCACCCGCCCCTCCACCCACCCCTCCCCCCGCCCCTCCCCCTCCCCCCGCCCCTCCCCCTCCACCCCCCCTTCCACCCGCCCCTCCACCTGCCATCACCGACAGGAGACGTAGGTATGGGTGCAGGGTCGCGGGGGGCCCCCCTCGAGCCCCCCCTTGCTGCACCCTCTCCACCTGCATCATCTCCACGATGCTGCCTGAGGCAGGGCCGAGCCCGGAACGTCGAGACGCCGGCGGCAGTGGAGGAGCCATCGCCCTGCTGCTGCTGATGCTGCTGCTGCTGATGGTGCTGATGCTGGTGGTGCTACTGCTGCTGCTGATGCTGCTGCTGCTGATGCTGCTGCTGCTGATGGTGGTGCCGACGACGATGACGATGATGGGAAATAGGAGGAGGTGATATGGAGGGTTGGCGGTTGAAATCATCGCTGTGTGTCTGTGTGTGTGTCTCTGTGTGTCTGTGTGTGTCTGTGTGTGTGTTGTCTCTCTGTGTGTTTGTGTGTGTGTCTCTCTCTATGTGTGTCTCTCTGTGTGGTGTCTCTGTGTGTGTCTCTCTCTGTGTGTCTGTGTGTGTCTCTGTGTGTGTGTGTCTCTGTGTGTGTGTCTCTCTGTGTGTGTCTCTGTGTGTGTGTCTCTCTGTGTCTCTCTGTGTCTCTGTGTGTGTGTCTCTCTGTGTGTCTTTCTGTGTGTCTGTGTGTGTCTTTCTGTGTGTGTCTGTGTGTGTGTCTCTCTGTGTTTGTCCGTGTGTGTCTGTCTCTCTGTGTCTCTCTGTATGTGTGTCTGTCTGTGTGTGTCTGTCTCTCTGTGTCTCTCTGTGCCTCTCTGTGTTTCTGTGTGTGTCTGTCCGTGTGTGTCTGTTTGTGTGTGTGTGTCTGTTTGTGTGTGTGTCTCTGTGTGTGTGTCTGTCTCTCTGTGTGTGTCTGTCTCTCTGTGTTTGTCCGTGTGTGTCTGTGTGTGTCTGTCTCTCTATCTCTCTCCGTGTGGTTATGCGTGTGTTGTGTGTGTCTGTGTGTGTGTGTCTCTCTCTGTGTGTTTATCTGTCCGTGTGTGTCTGTCTCTCTAGTGTGTGCGTCTCCGTGTGGTTGTGTGTGTCTGTCAGTATTTGTCTGCGTGTGTCAGTGACGGTCTGTGTGTTTGTGTCTCTCAATGTTTGCCTGCGTGTGTGTGTCTCTATGTCAGTCTATATGTGTGCGTGCCTGTCAATACTTGTGTGTGCGTGTAAATGTTTGTGTCTCTGTGTGTGTGTGTGCGTCTGTGAGTCTGGCTCGGTCTATGTGCGTGTGCGAGTCTGGCTCTCTCTGTATACGTCTGGATATGTCTCTGTGCGTGTGTGAGTCTGTGGGAGTATCTGTGCGTGTGTGAGTCTGTGGGAGTATCTGTGCGTGTGTGAGTCTGTGGGAGTATCTGTGCGTGTGTGAGTCTGTGGGAGTATCTGTGCGTGTGTGAGTCTGTGGGAGTATCTGTGCGTGTGCGAGTCTGGCTCTCTCTGTATGAGTCTGGATATGTCTCTGTGCGTGTGTGAGTCTGTGGGAGTATCTGTGCGTGTGTGAGTCTGTGGGAGTATTTGTGCGTGTGTGAGTCTGGCTCTCTCTGTATGAGTCTGGCTCTGTCTCTGTGCGTGTGTGAGTCTGTGGGAGTATCTGTGCGTGTGTGAGTCTGTGGGAGTATCTGTGCGTGTGCGAGTCTGGCTCTCTCTGTATGAGTCTGGATATGTCTCTGTGCGTGTGTGAGTCTGTGGGAGTATCTGTGCGTGTGTGAGTCTGTGGGAGTATCTGTGCGTGTGTGAGTCTGGCTCTCTCTGTATAAGTCTGGATATGTCTCTGTGCGTGTGTGAGTCTGTGGGAGTATCTGTGCGTGTGTGAGTCTGTGGGAGTATCTGTGCGTGTGTGAGTCTGGCTCTCTCTGTATACGTCTGGATATGTCTCTGTGCGTGTGTGAGTCTGTGGGAGTATCTGTGCGTGTGTGAGTCTGTGGGAGTATCTGTGCGTGTGCGAGTCTGGCTCTCTCTGTATACGTCTGGATATGTCTCTGTGCGTGTGTGAGTCTGTGGGAGTATCTGTGCGTGTGTGAGTCTGTGGGAGTATCTGTGCGTGTGTGAGTCTGGCTCTCTCTGTATGAGTCTGGATATGTCTCTGTGCGTGTGTGAGTCTGTGGGAGTATCTGTGCGTGTGTGAGTCTGTGGGAGTATCTGTGCGTGTGTGAGTCTGTGGGAGTATCTGTGCGTGTGTGAGTCTGTGGGAGTATCTGTGCGTGTGTGAGTCTGTGGGAGTATCTGTGCGTGTGTGAGTCTGGCTCTCTCTGTATAAGTCTGGATATGTCTCTGTGCGTGTGTGAGTCTGTGGGAGTATCTGTGCGTGTGTGAGTCTGTGGGAGTATCTGTGCGTGTGTGAGTCTGGCTCTCTCTGTATGAGTCTGGATATGTCTCTGTGCGTGTGTGAGTCTGTGGGAGTATCTGTGCGTGTGTGAGTCTGTGGGAGTATCTGTGCGTGTGTGAGTCTGTGGGAGTATCTGTGCGTGTGCGAGTCTGGCTCTCTCTGTATAAGTCTGGATATGTCTCTGTGCGTGTGTGAGTCTGTGGGAGTATCTGTGCGTGTGTGAGTCTGTGGGAGTATCTGTGCGTGTGTGAGTCTGTGGGAGTATCTGTGCGTGTGTGAGTCTGTGGGAGTATCTGTGCGTGTGTGAGTCTGTGGGAGTATCTGTGCGTGTGTGAGTCTGTGGGAGTATCTGTGCGTGTGTGAGTCTGGCTCTCTCTGTATGAGTCTGGATATGTCTCTGTGCGTGTGTGAGTCTGTGGGAGTATCTGTGCGTGTGTGAGTCTGTATGAGTCTGGCTCTGTGTGTGTGCGCTTGTGAGTCTGTGTGAGTATCTGTGCGTGTGTGAGTCTGTGTGAGTCTGGCTCTGTGTCTGTGCGCTTGTGAGTCTGTGGGAGTATCTGTGCGTGTGTGAGTCTGTGTGAGTCTGGCTCTCTGTCTCTGTGCGTGTGTGAGTCTGTGTGAGTATCTGTGCGTGTGTGAGTCTGTGGGAGTATCTGTGCGTGTGTGAGTCTGTATGAGTCTGGCTCTGTCTGTGTGCGTGTGTGAGTCTGTGTGAGTCTGGCTCTATGTCTCTGTGCGTGTGTGAGTCTGTGGGAGTATCTGTGCGTGTGTGAGTCTGTGGGAGTATCTGTGCGTGTGTGAGTCTGTATGAGTCTGGCTCTGTCTGTGTGCGTGTGTGAGTCTGTGTGAGTCTGGCTCTCTGTCTCTGTGCGTGTGTGAGTCTGTGTGAGTATCTGTGCGTGTGTGAGTCTGTGGGAGTATCTGTGCGTGTGTGAGTCTGTGTGAGTCTGGCTCTCTGTCTCTGTGCGCTTGTGAGTCTGTGTGAGTATCTGTGCGTGTGTGAGTCTGTGTGAGTCTGGCTCTGTCTCTGTGCGTGTGTGAGTCTGTGGGAGTATCTGTGCGTGTGTGAGTCTGTATGAGTCTGGCTCTGTGTGTGTGCGCTTGTGAGTCTGTGTGAGTATCTGTGCGTGTGTGAGTCTGTGTGAGTCTGGCTCTGTGTCTGTGCGCTTGTGAGTCTGTGGGAGTATCTGTGCGTGTGTGAGTCTGTGTGAGTCTGGCTCTCTGTCTCTGTGCGTGTGTGAGTCTGTGTGAGTATCTGTGCGTGTGTGAGTCTGTATGAGTCTGGCTCTGTGTGTGTGTGAGTCTGTGTGAGTATCTGTGCGTGTGTGAGTCTGTGTGAGTATCTGTGCGTGTGTGAGTCTGTGGGAGTATCTGTGCGTGTGTGAGTCTGTGTGAGTCTGGCTCGGTCTCTGTGCGTGTGTGAGTCTGTATGAGTCTGGCTCTGTCTGTGTGCGTGTGTGAGTCTGTGTGAGTATCTGTGCGTGTGTGAGTCTGTGGGAGTATCTGTGCGTGTGTGAGTCTGTATGAGTCTGGCTCTGTCTGTGTGCGTGTGTGAGTCTGTGTGAGTCTGGCTCTCTGTCTCTGTGCGTGTGTGAGTCTGTGGGAGTATCTGTGCGTGTGTGAGTCTGTGGGAGTATCTGTGCGTGTGTGAGTCTGTGTGAGTCTGGCTCTGTCTCTGTGCGTGTGTGAGTCTGTGTGAGTATCTGTGCGTGTGTGAGTCTGTGTGAGTCTGGCTCTGTGTCTGTGCGCTTGTGAGTCTGTGGGAGTATCTGTGCGTGTGTGAGTCTGTATGAGTCTGGCTCTCTGTCTCTGTGCGCTTGTGAGTCTGTGGGAGTATCTGTGCGTGTGTGAGTCTGTATGAGTCTGGCTCTGTGTGTGTGTGAGTCTGTGTGAGTATCTGTGCGTGTGTGAGTCTGGCTCTCTCCGTATAAGTCTGGCTCTCTGTCTCTGTGCGTGTGCGGTACCGTGCGAGTCTGGCTCTCTGTCTGTGCGCGTGTGAGCCTATGTGAGTCTGGCTCTCTGTCTGTGCGCGTGTGAGCCTATGTGAGTCTGGCTCTCTGTCTGTGCGCGTGTGAGCCTATGTGAGTCTGGCTCTCTGTCTGTGCGCGTGTGAGCCTATGTGAGTCTGGCTCTCTGTCTGTGCGCGTGTGTTTGTTTAACGTTGTAGCTGAGGGTTGGAGGAATTTCTGGAGGCTATTTTTGCGGATTTATGCTTTTTCGGTTCACAACATTCCCTCCCCAATGCCGCTGTTGACTTAAGTTCTACATCTTTATACAAAAACATCTTTATACAGTTTGCGCAAAGTCGAGTCGTAGGGGAGCTTTAATATCTGAATGCGCAAAAAGTTGTGCTTAACTTTGACAGCGGTTGCACAGGCACAACAAAATTGAGACAATAACAACAACATAAAATAGGGCGACGTTTCGGGCAATGACCCTGTTATTGATGAACTAGCTAAAAACGAAGCTATTGTTTTTATTTTACCAGATACGGCCCACTACTGAGCTTTTTTAGTCTCTGTGTGTCTATGTTGTGTGTCTCTGTGTCTCTGTGTTGTCTCTCTGCTTGTGTGTCTGTCTGTGCGTCTGTGTTGTGTCTCTCTCTCTGTGTCTGTCTGTGTTTGTCTGTGTTGTGTGTCTCTCTCTGTGTATCTGTGTGTGTGTCTCTCTCTGCTTGTGTGTCTGTCTGTGCGTCTCTGTTGTGTGTCTCGCTCTGTGTGTCTCTGTGTTGTCTCTCTCTGCTTGTGTGTCTGTCTGTGTGTGTCTATGTGGTGTACCTCTGTCTGTGTGTCTCTGTGTTGTCTCTCTGCTTGTGTGTCTGTCTGTGTGTCTATTGTGGTGTGTCTCGCTCTGTGTGTCTCTGTGTTGTCTCTCTCTGCTTGTGTGTCTGTCTGTGTGTGTCTATGTGGTGTGCCTCTCTCTGTGTGTCTCTGTTTGTCTCTCTCTGCTTGTGTGTCTGTCTGTGTGTATCTATGTGGTGTGTCTCTCTCTGTGTGTCTCTGTTTGTCTCTCTCTGCTTGTGTGTCTGTCTGTGTGTCTATGTGGTGTGTCTCTCTCTGTGTGTCTCTGTGTTGTCTCTCTCTGCTTGTGTGTCTGTCTGTGTGTGTCTATGTGGTGTGCCTCTCTCTGTGTGTCTCTGTTTGTCTCTCTCTGCTTGTGTGTCTGTCTGTGTGTGTCTATGTGGTGTGCCTCTCTCTGTGTGTCTATGTGTTGTCTCTCTCTGCTTGTGTGTCTGTCTGTGTGTCTATGTGGTGTGTCTCTCTCTGTGTGTCTCTGTGTTGTCTCTCTCTGCTTGTGTGTCTGTCTGTGTGTCTATGTGGTGTGCCTCCACCGCCCCGCCCCCTCTACCGCCCCGCCCCCTCCACCGCCCCGCCCCCTCCACCGCCCCGCCCCCTCCACCGCCCCGCCCCCTCCACCGCCCCGCCCCCTCCACCGCCCCGCCCCCTCCACCGCCCCGCCCCCTTCACCGCCCCGCCCCCTCCACCGCCCCGCCCCCCGCTATTGAGGAAGTTGACGCCACAGCGGTTCAAGTTATGAGGGGATCTCGACAGTGACGTTTTAAACACCGCTGCCTTTTCTTTTTGCAAACGTTAACAACAACAACAACACCACGACATAATTATCAGAGCCTGCTGTAAACGCACGTCGTTAGTTTCGTGAGTTTGTATGCAACAGGAGCAACAATAAAATACAAAATTGTCGCCTCGCGTGAGGTAACGCGGCCGTAGCTTCCTGCATTGGGTGTCGCCATTGACGACGCCGACGACGGAATTTTTTAAATTTTTTTTAAAAAACGATCCTCGCATTTAATTCAACTTCATCGCACGCACGGTAATGTCTCACGTTTGTAACTTTGTTGTTGTTATTATTATTATTACGTCGGTCGATCAACGTCGTTTTTTTCTATTCTTTTTTCTACTCGACGCCAAGCGAATTTTACCTGCTGAGGTAAATGTCGCGATAAACTAAAGTTCTATTTTTTAAAATTTTATTGCGTATTGTTGTACTTTGCTTTCCAAACGTTAACGTTCCAAGTTTTTGTTTTCTTAAATAGTTTAAATTTACTTTCAAATACAACTTCACTGTACTCACTGGTCGCTTAAAGCCTTAAAGCACCTCAAGGCGCAGCCACTGCAATTTCCTTGCTGCAAGGCCCTGCTGGCAGAAGGTCCTCCACTAGAGGGTGCTTGGCCTACTCTTCCACTCTGACCGGACGTGAAGGAAGAGGGTAGGAGTGAACCACGAGACCAGGTGGTGCTTGGCCTACTCTTCCACTCTGACCAGACGTGAAGGAAGAGAGTAGGGAGTCAGCCACGAGACCAGGTGGTGCTTGGCCTACTCTTCCACTCTGACCAGACGTGAAGGAAGGGAGTCGGAGTTGCCCACGAGACCAGCTGGTGCTTGGCCTACTCTTCCACACTGACCAGGTGTGTTGGAAGAGGGTAGGAGTGAACCACGAGACCAGGTGGTGCTTGGCCTACTCATCCACACTGACCAGACGTGAAGGAAGAGGGTAGGAGTTACCCACGAGACCAGGTGGTGCTTGGCCTACTCTTCCACTCTGACCAGGCGTGTTGGAAGAGGGTAGGAGTGAACCACGAGACCAGGTGGTGCTTGGCCTACTCTTCCACACTGACCAGGCGTGACGGAAGGGAGTAGGGAGTTACCCACGAGACCAGGTGGTGCTTGGCCTACTCTTCCACTCTGACCAGGCGTGCTGGAAGGGAGTCGGAGTTGCCCACGAGACAAGAGGCAGCTCCAGGTGGTGCTTGGCCTACTCTTCCACTCTGACCAGGCGTGTTGGAAGAGGGTAGGAGTGAACCACGAGACCAGGTGGTGCTTGGCCTACTCTTCCACTCTGACCAGGCGTGCTGGAAGGGAGTCGGAGTTGCCCACGAGACGAGAGGCAGCTCCAGGTGGTGCTTGGCCTACTCTTCCACTCTGACCAGGCGTGCTGGAAGACGTCTGAGTTACCCACATTTTACCCCACCACACGTGGCCTCCCGAGAGGTGTGCGTGGGAGCAGGTCCTGGGGGAGCGGTGGCGCAGCGGTTTGCGCTACGCTGCGCTACAGGAACCCCTCCGAACCGAGTTCGATTCCCGCTCACGGTCCAACGCCGGTGACGATCATCTGAACCTGTTCCTGGGCCTCCTCCCCTATACAAACATACATAGAGTGTTAGTGCGGACTGTGAATGTGAATGAGTGGGTATTTTAAGGTGTGTGTACTTATCGGTCGACTCAGCCGCAAATGAGTGCCTGGGTGCCGTGTGTCTAAACATCGCCACTCAAGAGACAAAAGCGGCCGGGTGTGGTTGCTGGCCGCCTTCTTCATTCCCAAGCAAGACCGATTCCTCTGGTCCAGAGGTCCTCGCAACGTGCGCAGAGTTCGTCAATTTCTGCTTCACGAATACGACCTCGAGTGGGAGAGTGGGACCGATCTGTCGCTCAGGACGGACATGTTTGATGGTATTGCCCGTTTATTTATTCATTCGTTCTGTTGCTCGCGCTGTTTCTGTTGCAGTGTCCCCCCCCTCTCTCCGATGGCGTGCCGGATTCACACGGTGTGCGACCCTATGGGCTGGCTCTGCCTCGGCTCCATCGTGTTCGTGTGGTCCTACAACACCTGGCTGCTGCCCAAGCTCATCATGATGCCGCACGTCGCTCAGGGCACGCTGCCCGCTGTGGTAGCCGCAGGTGCTTGCATTACCTCCTGCTACTCCTCCTCCTGGACTCGTAACTAAACCATATGTATAAATGCATATAGATTTTTTCGTAATTTGCAAGTTGATTTTGTGCAAACGGGTGATAACGCAAGCCGCCAGGATAAAGTCGCATTCGCAAGAGTGACCTACGACTGTTAGCGCAGAGACAGAGAATCCCTGTCGTAGCCTTTAACAGACTTGAGGCAAACGCGGCCTCATAATTATAACGCGGGGCGCTAACCGCTGCGCCACCGCTCCCCGGAGTATATGCACGTTTGAAAGAAATTATAATAGGTGGTTACCCTTTCTAGCAATTAAACAGGAGTTGTGTTAGGATGTATCCTGTGATTAAACATGCAAACAAACATGCTCCGATTATAATGCATGCATTCTCTTTGAAACTGATTGGCCTTCACCAACGTCTTCTTTATGGTCTCGTCTCACTACCAGTGTAAAACCAGAGAATGCCAAAAGGCGAACGGCGCAAAGACGATGCAAGTGCCAGTGCATTGCTCGGGTTGAGCAGTTATGTCTATAGGACCTTTTTGCCAGTATCAATTACGTGTGGTTAATGCAGACTTGATTTGTGTTTGAACATCTTAAGACCTATTTTATTGCCAGAAAGGGTTAAAGCTATTCTTATTTTTCATACTTTGATACTGGCAAAAGAGGTGCAATAGATAAACTATTTTTTATTTTACCAGGTAAGGCCCACAGAGCTATATAGTAGCTCTTTTTCAGAAGCGACCTGGCTATCACAAATGATAGCTCAGCGACGTGGCTTACCGTCACGTGGACATGTACAGCAGCGAAATACTCTTAAACCCATGTTGATTCCAAATGTGAAAAACCGGAGGACCCGGAGAGAAATCCACGCGACCACGGGAAGAGAGAACACGCAAACTCCGAATATACCTCAGGCGTCAGGGTTGTGATCGAACCCACGACCTCCTGTACACCAGGCGAGTTAGTGAACGTCACACCACCGCGGCGCACCAATTGCCAGGGCGTCCTGCCAAATTGGCACCGCGAACCTCGCAATTACTGCCCTGGCCACATCACCGACTCCATGAGTGTTCATTCCCTGTGCCAGGCTATTACGTTGTGGCCGCCCTGTGTATGGCCGCGCTCGTGCGGGCATCCACGGCTGATCCGGGCCGGGTGCGGCAAGACCAGCATATGTCAAGCGAAGGTGAGTCTCTAACTCGCATCTAAACTACGGGTGCTCTGCTCTCCACATCTGTACTCCCCGCCGTCGGCAAAACCCCACGCTGACTACCGTGGGGAGGTCTCAGAATCTTTATTCGTGCTGGAGGAATCCGATGAGCTATGCGGCTCTTTTCAGTAGTCCAGGGGATCGGGGTAAGAACGTTTCAACAACAAACCATACAAACACACGATAGGAGTCCAAATTATAGTAAAGGTAAACAAATCACTTGAAAAAATATATACAAGTTGACCTAAACTTTTAATATCTTTTAATATCTTACCAGGCATCGCCCACTGAGGCATTAACTTATTAACTTATTTTTCAAGAAGTGTCCTGGCCACGTATGATCGCTGAACAGAAGTGGCTTATCGTCATGTGGGAATTTATAGCAGCTAAAATAATCCAAATAATCTCAACGCGTGTTTACAAGCGGTCAAACAACCCCGGCGACCTGCACGGCGGCGTGTGGAGGTCCCTCATCCAGCAGTGGATTGGCAAAAGGGGCTGTACATGCACGCGGGGATTGATAGATTTTATTCTTTGGTTCTTTCGGTTAAGTCACGTCTAAAGATAAAATAATAAATTAAAATAATAGCGACGTTTCGATTGCAACACAAGCAATCATCATCAGGCATAAGAGAAATAGCAACAAAAATCTAACTAGAAAACTATAGTTAGTTAGTCACGTCTAAAGATAAAATAATAAATTAAAATAATAGCGACGTTTCGATTGCAACACAAGCAATCATCATCAGGCATAAGAGAAATAGCAACAAAAATCTAACTATAGTTTTCTAGTTAGATTTTTGTTGCTATTTCTCTTATGCCTGATGATGATTGCTTGTGTTGCAATCGAAACGTCGCTATTATTTTAATTTATTATTTTATCTTTAGACGTGACTTAACCGAAAGAACCAAAGAATAATTCCTGCAGTCACGAAAGCTCCAAAAATTCAGATTGATAGATTTTAATTCACACGGACATCGGGATTAGGGAGCATGCGCAGATTATCAGTATCACTAACCATGAGCAGATAGCCCTGTGAGGTGTCCACTTTCCTCTCCGTCTTGTGCTAATATGTATGTCTGTTGAACTTCTTTTGCACCGCGGGCTAATTGGAGAAAAACATGCGTAAAGTCGTGGCCACATCTTTCTGGCACCAATCTCTCTTGCGATGGCATCGTCGTCAAGCCATTCTCTCTTAAGAGTCTCTTCCTCTGTTTGTCTGTATGTGTGTATGTATATCTGCATGTATGTTGCACTTCTTTCTCATCGTTCGTAGCCAACCCTGCTCATCATCATCTCGAAACCCAGGGGCAGATAGCACTGTAGTAGTAGGTGGTGGTGTCCACTGCACATTTCGTAATTTGTTTTTTACACTTTCCTCTCTCTGTCTTCTAGTGCCAAAATGCGTCAAGTAGTGCCCACATCTTTCTGGCACCGATCTTAATTTTCCTTGTGTTGTTGTTGTCCATCCTACTACATATGATACACAGGCTAACGACATAATTCATAACTATAAACAAAGGTAAGTTGGCTCGGGCATGGCACATGCTGCTGGTGGTGATGATGGTGCTTATGCCGGTGGTGGTGCTGGTAGTTGTGGTGGTCGTGGTTGTGCTGGTGATGGTAGTTGTGCTGGTGTATGTGCCGGTAGTCGTGCGTGTGACTGTGATGGTTGTGATGGTTGCTGGTGATTGCGTTGGTGGTAATGGTGCTGGTGTGTGCTGTGGGGAGCGGTGGTGCAGCGGTTAGCGCGCTGCGCTACGAAGCCGGCGACCGAGCTCGGTTCCCGCTCACAGCCAACACCAGTGACGATTATCTGAACCTGTTGTGGGCCTCCCCTAGGTCGACTAAGCCTCAAATGAGTACCTGGTGTGGTGTGTAAGCGTTGCTACTGGGGGAGACAAAAGCGGTCGGGTCGGGTGTGATGCTGGCACACCCACCCCCTCGCGTACCATTCCGGCCTTCATAGGTGCTCGCTAACAGCACTTGCCCCAACAGTCTGTTAAAGACGATACGGGGGATCTTTGTCTTTGTGGTGCTGGCCACCCAAACCCCCTCGTGTGCCGTTCCTGGCCTTCATAGGTGCTACTCGCTAACAGCACTTGCCCCAGCAGTCTGTTACAGGCTACACGGGGGATCTTTGTCTTTGTGGTGCTGGCCACCCAAACCCCCTCGTGTGCCGTTCCTGGCCTTCATAGGTGCTACTCGCTAACAGCACTTGCCCCAGCAGTCTGTTACAGGCTACACGGGGGATCTTTGTCTTTGTGGTGCTGGCCACCCAAACCCCCTCGTGTGCCGTTCCTGGCCTTCATAGGTGCTACTCGCTAACAGCACTTGCCCCAGCAGTCCGGTAAAGGCTATACCGGGGATCCTTTTTGTCTTTGTCCTTGGTGCGCGTTTGTGTGTCCTGTGCTGCACGTTCAGAATTTCGTGTGCAGAGCCACGTGTGCCAGAAGTGCAGCGTCGTGAAGCCGGCCCGTGCCCACCACTGCTCCCGTTGTGGCCACTGCGTGCGGCGCATGGACCACCACTGCCCGTGGTGAGCACGAGCGCGGCGATGCTGCACACGGCTTTGCCCCGTCATCGCGATTGTCATCGGCCACAACCAGTCCACTGCTGTACGAATGTATGGTGAACTTCTTTCGCACCGTGCGTAGCCTACCGGGTCCCTACTTCGAAAGAGTCTTGAGAGTCTTGTGAGGCTTTCCCGGATGAAACGAGCATCAATAAGAATTCACACCACTGTCTCCACAAAGTCAAAGATCCCCCGTATAGACTGTAACAGACTGTTGGGGCAAGTGCTGTTAGCGAACAGCACCTGTGAAGGCCGGCACTCTACACGAGGGGGTGGGTGGCCAGCACCATAATGACAAAGATCTCCCGTATAGCATGAACAGACTTTTGGGGAAAGTGCTGTTAGCGAGTAGCTGCACCTATGAATGCCGGCACAGCACACGAGGGGGTGGGTGGCCAGCACCACGCCTGGCTGCTTTTGTCTCCCGAGTGGCGATGTTTACACACCGCACCCAGGTACTCATTTGAGGCTGAGTCAACCTAGGGGAGACCCAGGACCGGTTCAGATAATTGTCACTGGCGTTGACCGTGAGCAGGAATCGAACTCGGTTTGCCAGGTTCGTAGCGCGACGCACGAACCGCGAAACTACCACTCCACACAGACACGCGATACCACCAGACCCTCGCTTCACCAATCAGCCCATCGGCACCTCTTCGACATTTTGCCCGACAGGATAAACAACTGTGTCGGAGAGGGAAATCAGTGGCTCTTCATCCAGCTCTGCTTCTACACGCAGCTGCTCAGCACGTACGCACTGGTCGTCAACTTTGCACATTTCTACCTCCTGCCTCCCCTCGCGGACGCCCAGCCGGTGAGAACCTTGGGCTGACGCGGTGGCTAGGAGATGTTAACTACCTCGCCTGGTATACAGGAGGTTGTGGTTTCGATCCCGACCCTGACGCCTGTTGTATCTTTGGAGTTTGCGTGTTCTCTCTCTCCCCGCGGTTGCGTGGATTTTTCTCCGGGTCCTCCGGGTTTCCCCTCCACATTAAGAATCAACGTGTGTTTAGAGGAAAGGGAGGTCTGGACCGCCACTCTTCGACATGCTGCTGCTGCCGCCGCGACCCTCACCAGGGCAAGTGGACTGAGAAGCAAACTAACGTTTTTTTGTTTCTCTCTCAGGACGAGTTTGTGTTCCACTATTCGGTGGCCATGCTGAGGGGTGCCGCAGTCATGGGCGTGATGATGTTTCTCGGCATGGCCGGCCTCTTCTACGGACAGGTCATCAACATCCTCACGGTAATGACAGTTAAACAAAAAACTACTTTTTATTTGACTAGGTAAGGCCCCGCTGAGCTATATAGAAGCGACTTAGCTATCACAAATGATAGTCCAATGCGGAAATTTATAGCATCCCAATACTCCAAACGGATGATTGTGAATGCCTCGCCGTAACATCACACAAGGCGGGATGCTGCTGGGTGCGTCTAGACGCTACCCGCACATGCCTTAGTCTTTGTTCGGTCTGCGCTATGCATCTCACGTGTTATCGCGGACTGTGCTTTACCCTATATTCATTATTGTAACGCGATCTTTCCACAACGCCGTGGTGTTCTTCAGGAAAGCGACTACGACTGTGGCGTTATTGGAGACCACCAGACTGTATAGCGATGAAGCAAACAAAGCAACCACGTCGGTGGAGACATTAAAAATACTAGATTTGAAGTTTTCGTGACTGCAAGGATCCATATACTCTTTGGTTCTTTCGGTAATGTCACGTAGATGAAAAATAATAATAATAATAATCAAATAATAAAATGAAAATAACTAAATAAAATCACGACGTTTCGGAGGCAACACAAGCTTCCGTCATCAGGTGGAACAGCCACAGCAAAATTACTGTAGTGAATACATTAAAAATACTGCACGAACATCAATCGGACAAATTGCTTTTGCACCATTTATCGTACATACAAGTCACAGAAACCTTAAATTGCGTGCGTTTAAGGTGCGTACACGAAGGTGCCGAGAGATTGTGACGAATGGAAGGCTGGTTGGTACCACAATGAAGTCCAATCACTGCAGTCAAGGGAAATGTCAATGGTTTGCAAGTTTGTAGGCTTTTTTGTCCGGTTAAGTCCATTTCTGTCAGAGCGGGCTCTGTTATTCAAAAGAAGATTAGGTCACGTAATTGGTTGCATAATTTTTCTCTACCTTGTACAGGTTCAACAAAGGGTTTATGGAATACGTTTTTCTTTTAAATTACACAATGATACTAAAGCGTCAAACGTAAAGTGTCATCAGTATATTTTCCGTTATCTCAGAAAATATTCGGCGCCTGTAGGCACGCCGCTTTCGCTCAGCTTCCCTCCCGCCCACCCGCGAATCAACTGGAATTGTGATTTTTTTAAACGTGAAATGCGTCGAGTTCACCTTTGCAATAATGGAGTGACATTTGCACCCACTGTGAGGATAACGATGTTAATGCTTGTTTTAAATTCATAGCACAAAACTGTACTTCTTGTGGTACTATCCCGACCTGTGCGAATTTAAAATGCATTATCAAAACGACAAAGCAGAGTTGTGCAATTAAACTATGTAAACGTTTAACCCCGTGTGTGCTCTCTGACTTGCCTTTTTTTTCCATCTAGGATTTGACCACGATTGAAAAAATGATGGATCCCTTTTTGGAAGTCACGTAAGTACCCTAAACATCCCCCCCCCCCCCCCCAGCTTACGCAAAGTGTTGATATCATTACCGAGCGAATTGTTTCAGCATATCAGAATCAGAATGTTTATTTATACTGGAGGAATCCGTTGAGGTATGAAGCTCTTATTCCCAGATGCCCAGTAGTTTTCACAGATATCCGATATAGTCATAGCCGCAATTTTGTTTTAACGTTGTACTTTGTGGTGAATGTAGCGGCCACTAGTGGCTGCAGGGGGTCGCATTAATCCGTGACAACGACGACGACAACGGACGAATCGTTACACACACGCAGTTCGGGGCGGGGGGGGGGGCAGGTGTGGTGCAGTGATAACCAGAGGTGTGGACTCGAGTCATGTGACTTGGACTCGAGTCAGACTCGAGTCATGAATTTGATGACTTGCGACTCGACTTGGACTTACATAACAATGACTTTGTCCCACCTATGAGATGTGGACTCGAGTCATGTGACTTGGACTCGAGTCAGACTCGAGTCATGAATTTGATGACTTGCGACTCGACTTGGACTTGCATAACAATGACTTTGTCCCACCTATGAGATGTGGACTCGAGTCATGTGACTTGGACTCGAGTCAGACTCGAGTCATGAATTTGATGACTTGCGACTCGACTTGGACTTGCATAACAATGACTTTGTCCCACCTATGAGATGTGGACTCGAGTCATGTGACTTGGACTCGAGTCAGACTCGAGTCATGAATTTGATGACTTGCGACTCGACTTGGACTTGCATAACAATGCCTTTGTCCCACCTCTGAGATGTGGACTCGAGTCATGTGACTTGGACTCGAGTCAGACTCGAGTCATGAATTTGATGACTTGCGACTCGACTTGGACTTGCATAACAATGACTTTGTCCCACCTATGAGATGTGGACTCGAGTCATGTGACTTGGACTCGAGTCAGACTCGAGTCATGAATTTGATGACTTGCGACTCGACTTGGACTTGCATAACAATGACTTTGTCCCACCTATGAGATGTGGACTCGAGTCATGTGACTTGGACTCGAGTCAGACTCGAGTCATGAATTTGATGACTTGCGACTCGACTTGGACTTGCATAACAATGACTTTGTCCCACCTATGAGATGTGGACTCGAGTCATGTGACTTGGACTCGAGTCAGACTCGAGTCATGAATTTGATGACTTGCGACTCGACTTGGACTTGCATAACAATGACTTTGTCCCACCTATGAGATGTGGACTCGAGTCATGTGACTTGGACTCGAGTCAGACTCGAGTCATGAATTTGATGACTTGCGACTCGACTTGGACTTGCATAACAATGACTTTGTCCCACCTATGAGATGTGGACTCGAGTCATGTGACTTGGACTCGAGTCAGACTCGAGTCATGAATTTGATGACTTGCGACTCGACTTGGACTTGCATAACAATGACTTTGTCCCACCTATGAGATGTGGACTCGAGTCATGTGACTTGGACTCGAGTCAGACTCGAGTCATGAATTTGATGACTTGCGACTCGACTTGGACTTGCATAACAATGACTTTGTCCCACCTATGAGATGTGGACTCGAGTCATGTGACTTGGACTCGAGTCAGACTCGAGTCATGAATTTGATGACTTGCGACTCGACTTGGACTTGCATAACAATGACTTTGTCCCACCTATGAGATGTGGACTCGAGTCATGTGACTTGGACTCGAGTCAGACTCGAGTCATGAATTTGATGACTTGCGACTCGACTTGGACTTGCATAACAATGACTTTGTCCCACCTATGAGATGTGGACTCGAGTCATGTGACTTGGACTCGAGTCAGACTCGAGTCATGAATTTGATGACTTGCGACTCGACTTGGACTTGCATAACAATGACTTTGTCCCACCTCTGGTGATAACGCTCGTGCGCCTCATGAGCGTTCTTTATGTCGTGATTTCACCGACAGTGTTCAACCAGAGAACGACACCAAAAGTCGAACAGTACAAAGACAATGCACGTATCAGAGCATCTAGAGCTTGGGTTGAGCAGTTATATATGTATGTATGGGATATGTTTTGCCATTAATTCGAGATTTGAAGCTTTCGTGACTGCAAGGATTCATACACTCTTAGGTTTTTTCGGTGAAGTCACGTAGGTAAAAAATGATGATAATATAAAATAATAATAAATGAAAATTACTCAATTAAATCACGACGTTTCGGAGGCAACACAAGTCTCCGTCTTCAGGTGGGACCGTCACAGCCAAATTTACTGTAAATTTAATTTAGTTATTTTCATTTATTATAATTTTATTTTATTATTATTATTATTTTTTTACCTACGTGACTTTACCAAAAAGACCTAAGAGTATATTTTTTGTCGGTTTTATCAAAATGATGAATCAATAAGAGTACGTTTCACCCAAATAGACACACCTATTATTGCAGGGCATCATCAAGTCTGCATTAATCACATACGGTACGAGTGGCACAACATGTAAAAACATGCTCTGATAATAATAATGTAAGCATTGTCTTTGAAACTGATTGATCTACATCAGAGATAGCAACCTTCTTTATGGCCTAGTCTCTGACACCAGCGTTAGACCGGAGAACAACGGCAAAAGGCAACACAGTACATTGTTGTTGGCCAAATATCGTTACATTCTGAAAATAAATTGCGGGTAAATCTCTCAGTTGGCATTACTCGTACCAACAGCGCCCCCCGCTGCCTAAACTTGGCAAAGCTCTCTTGAAAAAAAGCATCATCTTCTTAATATAATAGCTTGATACGTCATCCATGAGTGCAGTAAACATCTGTATTAATCTAAGTATTGCATCGTTATATCTAAAATACCCTGGATTTGATTGACTCCTTTTTGGTTCGAGCACTGGACACAACATCGAAAGGTTGTGAGTTCAGATTTTGACCGGTGGGTCAACTCGCCGTTGTAGATGCAGAGCAACGACTACAATTTAACCTGCAAGTGGTTCAAGCCAGTAGACAACCACATCAGGAGCAGCGGAGTCGAAGTATCATCGCCACGATGCATCCTTCGTACTTGTGAATCGGGGGCATTGCCACAGGTCGCACGCACGCCGGAGAGCTTTCAGATATTCCATTTGTGCATCAGGATCAGGTATCCCCGCATCTACTGCCACAGTTTGTGCGGCGGATGCGGCTTGGGGGTTGGACCGTGAGCAGCTTCGTAGGAGATCAAAGCTCAGAGACGGGGTTCTTTCACAACGAGGCGTATTGTTTGCGAGTTCTTTTGAACTCCATTGAGCGGGGGGGGGGGGGTGGGTGGGGGGGTAGTGGTTGAACTCGCATCGTTGAAAGTTGAGCGGCGACTGACGCGGCATCGATCTCCGCCGTGCAGCGCTCAGGTGCAGCGGCCTTGGCACGAGTCCCTGGCGGGGGTGTTCGGCACGCGCTGGAAGCTGCTGTGGTTCATCCCCTGCCGTCGCGGGGGGGTGCAGGGAATCTCTGCACGCCGCTACTCCTACCAAGCCGCTGTGTGAGGCCTCGGCCCTGGCCAGCTGAGCCCTGGCCAGCTGAGCCCGGCTCACCCTGCCAGGCACACTGGTACAACCTCCTCAAAAGGGGGGCGCACCCATGTTCATGTCATTATAATCATCATCAACACTGTCGTTGTCGTCATCAGGTTTGAGATTTACACAGCTGAATGGATTTGTTCCCAAGGCCGTCACCATCGCCCGCAAACTGTTTGTTTACGATGGCCTTCACTTGACTTCACTTTGGGTCCGGGTGTGCTACACGTCTTACTGTATTGCCAGTGATGATAACTTTTTTTTAATATATAGCATCTGTTAATGCAAAACCGCATCTCACAACGCGATAACACCACCGTGCCTCCGATTAGCACGGCCGGCTACGTATGGTACGAAAGCAAAGTTCAGCATACGGCACGTGCATAAAAGATTCTCCTTTCGCGTGAAGCTTTCACTTTTGCACAAGCTCAGGGAAAGAAAGAATACAAACAACCTCCCGTGAAAAGCAAAATCAAATTTGGGCCAAGAGTGACTTCTCCAAATCTTGTGAGGCAGACAGCTACAGACAACGCCGTCGCCGCCGCAGCTAAAACTGCTCGGTACGTTTCTACCCGTGCGGCCCGTTCTTCCGCAACGCGTGGGTTTTTCGTTGACGCCAATTGGATAACGACGCGACGAGATGCATTGGGGAACTCGTTTTTTTGTTTAGCAGCGCGGAAGCGACATTGGACACAGTGACCGCGATCGACCGAACGGAACTGCTACGTCGCGTACGTGTAGGAATAAGCCGTTCGTAACGGCCGCTCCCTCGGAGTAGCGTCGTCGCGCGAGCCATTGGGATGCTGCTGGATGCTTCTGGACGCTACTCTACACGTGCCTCAGTCTTCGTTCGGCCTCTGCGTTACGCATCACCTTCTACATATGTTATTTATTATAATGCCGTTTTTACATAAATGCCGCGGTGTTCTCCAGGAACGGCAACGCCTACCGCCGCGTTATAAGGAGAACACAGACTGTCTTTCAATGCACATTTTACTTTTTTTTGTTACCTGGATAATCCCTTGAAATGACGGAACACCTTGTTTTTTTGCCAAGCTTGCCGAGGATTGTTGAGTGACGGACGCACGGGCAAAGTTGATAAGAGAACATTTTTTTTCCCAAAGAAGGGACGGGGGAGCGTTTTGATTGCCGGGAAGGGGGCAAGCCCCCCCAAGGGTATGAACATTTACATGCTTTTGAAATGTCGATGGTGATCACGCGTGTTCTTGCGATCGCTGCTGCTGCTGCTGCCGCCGCAGCACAGAATTACGTGCATTTGATTCAAGGCCTCTTTGTTTTACTTGGCAAAGAATGTCAAGGCCCAAGTCCAAGATTTCTCTTGCTGCCAATTTTTCACCTACATTTTTGTTGCTAAAATCGTGGCCCCCTTTCATCATGTTGCCAGTGAAAAGGTCGCTCCCTTAATTATTATGATTTGGAATTAGGTTTTTTCGTATTTGTAGAATTTGTTACTTCTGTGGTGGTTGGCTGCGCGCACAGGCACTGCTGATCATGGGTTAGAATCCAGGAATCCAGAGTTGATTGAACGGAACTAAAACTATTTTTTATTTTACCAGGTAAGGTCCCTCTGAGCTATATAGAGCTTTTCTTCAGAAGCGACCTAGCCACAAATTATAGCTTAACGAAGTGGCTTATCATGTACATTGAATTTCTTTCGCACTGTACAGAGCCATCCATGTTATTCGGAGGTGCGTGGGAAGGACAACAAACTAAACACAAAAAGCAGTCGCGTGGAAATTTATGGCAGCAGCCAAATACTCCAAACGCGTGATGCCAATTCTTAATGTGGAGGGAAAAACCGGAGGACGCGGAGAAAATCCACGCGATCACGGGGACAGACACGCAAACTCGAAATATACAGCAGGCGTCAGTGGTCGAGATCGAACCCAGGACCTCCTGTATACCAGACGAGGTAGTTAACATCTCGCCACCGGTGGTCTTAGATTGGCCACCAACAACGACACAAGAAAACCCACCACGTAAAGATTTGGTTGTTCACTTCGTTTGACTAAATTTCAGTTCTGAAAATTTAAATATCGCTGTGACCGTCGTGCGACGAACCTCGCTTTCGTGTGGCACGTCCCTGCGGGTACGGACATCGGGCGACGACGAGAGGGCCAGAGGCACCGGGCAGCGCTTGATCATGCACGGAATGAGGGCTAAAGAGAGACCCCAAAAAAAGGACCCACCGACTAACTAACAACCCGCACGCCTCTTGAAATTAGTTTTTATTTTGGTTTTAAATATTAAACCTCCCCCCCCCCACCACCCTGTCGTCTCCCCTTGCACCCGTTTATAATTTTTATTAATTTCTATTGGGGTGTATCGTGTTGTAAAGCGTGCGTACACCCCCCCCCCCCACCACCTTTCTATTTTTGTATCAAAAGCTTGTTATATATTTATTTTGTTATTAATTTATTTTAAAGCCTGCCGCACGAACCGTCCCGTCATAATAATAATAATGAGCGAGAAACGCGAGCCACATGGCGCTCCGCGTCAATGTTACGCACCCAGCATCTGAGATTCGTCTCTGTTCTCCGAATCCCAGGACCGTTCCCAAAAACACGTTAACGCTCCATTTCTTCCGAGAATTTCGGCGCGGCTCTGTATAACGTTTCGCCCACCCGCCCCACGCCGTGCCAAGACCACACATGGGGATCCGAGACTACCAACAACCGTGCAACTAAACGCCCAGACAAGCGCACGGCTAAAGCTTAAAAAATATATATTAAAAATCTAATCCTACACAACCGCCACGGTGGATAACTTCCTCGCCTGGTGTACAGGAGGTTATGGATTCGATCCTGACCCTGACACCTGCTGCTGCTGTATATTTGGAGTCTGCGTGTCTTTCTCTCTCCCTGTGGTGAGATGTTAACCACCTCGCCTGGTGTACAGGAGGTCGTGGGTTCACTCCGGACCCTGACGCCTGCTGCTGTGTATGTGGAGTCTGCGTGTCTTTCTCTCTCCCTGTGGTGAGATGTTAACCACCTCGCCTGGTGTACAGGAGGTCGTGGGTTCACTCCTGACCCTGACGCCTGCTGCTGTATATTTGGAGTCTGTGTGTCTCTCTCTCTCTCTGTGGTGAGATGTTAACTTCCTCGCCTGGTGTACAGGAGGTTATGGGTTCACTCCTGACCCTGACACCTGCTGCTGTATATTTGGAGTCTGCGTGTCTCTCTCTCTCTCTGTGGTGAGATGTTAACTACCTCGCCTGGTATACAGGAGGTTATAGATTCGATCCTGACCCTGTGACACGCCTGTATATTTGGATTACGCACATTTTCCCACTAGTCGCGTGATTTTGTCTCCTAGATCCTCCAGTTTTTTCCCCCCTCCACATTTAAAAAAAGAACGTCCACTCGTTTATATTCGGCTGCCGTGAATTGCCATGCGCTGATGATGATGATGATACGCTCACTTCGTTGAGTTATCATTTGTGATAGCCAGGTGTCTTCTTCCATAGAGCTCAGTGGGGAGCGGTGGTGTAGCGGTTAGCGCATCGCAGCGCTACGAACCCGGCGGCCCGAGTTCGATTCGCGCTCAAGGCCAACACCAGTGGCGATTATCTGAACCAATCCTGGGCCTCCTCCGCTAGGTCGACTCAGGCGAAAAAGAGTACCTGATGCGGTGTGTAGTAAGCATCGCCGCTGGGGAGACAAAGGCAGTCGGGCGTGGTTCTGGCCACCCATCCCCTCATGTGCCTTTCCAGCCTGCATAGTTACTCGCTAACAGCACTTGCCACAACAGTCTGTTAAGGCTACACGGGGGATCTTTGTCTTTGTCACCCTGTTCGCCCGCCGAGTCCGGGAAAACTCGAGCGCCTCGGCATTCATTTTATTCCGAGAGATGCGTCAGAATCAGAATCTTTATTTTTACTGGAGGAATCCGATGAGCTATGAAGCTCTTTTTCACAGATGACCAGTAGCGGCATGGGGTAAGAACGTGACAAAAACAAGAAAGGTAAACAAATTAGCCAAAACACAAACAAATTAAATTAAACCATCCGCATCCTACCAGGCAAAGCCCGCTGAGGTTATTAACTTATTTTTCAGAAGCGACCTGGCCACAAATGATAGCTCAACAAAGTGGGCCATCATTTTGACATTTATTGCATCAAAATCATCTGAATAATCTCAACGCATGCTTCTAAATGTGGAGGGGAAAAACCTGAGAACCCAGAGGAAGATATCGTCTCACCACGGTGGCGTAGTAGCAGCAGCAGTAGCAGCAGCTGGCGCCCGTTGTTTTTAATAGCGTCGTTGCGAGCTCCGATGCAGAGTCACCGGGGCGGCGCGACCGCCGCACTCGCTCCTTACGCGATAGCCGGCGCCAAATACTGTATCCAGCACGCCCTCGGCCCTCGGCCCTCGGCCCTCGGCCCTCGGCCCTCGGCTCTCGGCCCTCGGCCCTCGGCCCTCGGCCCTCGGCCCTCGGCCCTCGGCCCTCGGCCCTCGGCCCTCGCGCGTGTGGTGGCCTTTGCGGGGGGAGCCTCGGTGCCAATGGGAGTTATTTTGTTTGAGTTTTACGCGCGAGTCGTCGGCACGGAATCGGAAGAAAAACCGATGACGTACACAGCAGCAGGACGGTTGGGAGTTCAAATCCCGGTTAGGGGTCCGACTCAGTCCATCGATCCACAAAGGGGCAGGGGTGCAGGGGGGAAGGGTTGAGGGGTGGGGGATCGACATCGCGCTGACGCGACGTATCGCTCCCCCCCACGCACAAGTAAAACTTTCTCCTGCACGGTATCCGTGCCGCAGACTGCCCTGCCCCTCCCCTCCGCTTCCCCCACCCTCTCGAAGATTTTGGTTGAGAACAGCTGAGGTGTAATTCCTGAAGGTTGTGTTTCCTGGGCTGGCTTAGGTGGGGTGGTGGGGGGAGTGGGCTGTGTGGGGGAGTGGTAAGGTGGGGGATGGTTGGGGGAGTGGGGGGCGCGGTGAAGTGGGGGGCGCGGGGGGTAAGGGAGTGGGGGGGAGTGGGGGGTGGAATCAAAATGAAATGTGCCCGCGCGGTTTAGGAATTTATGGCAGCGGCTTTATTTTCACGTTCGTGATCATCATATTCCTCGTTACTCGCGTTATTAAAACTGCTGCTGCTGCTGTTGTTGTATAACCGCGTTGTACGTGTACCGTACGTGGAACTTCTTCTTTCGCACCGCCGCACGTAGCCAACCGTGCGCCTACATCGGAGGTGCGCGGGGAAGGGGGTGGGGGCAAGGACAACAAACTAAACACAACACAGCAGTTCTAAATGAATGAGATGATTTAAAAGTGCCTATCGCCCAGCGGCTTCCTCAACTGCTTTTGCTGCGCACAATGTGGGAATGTCTAGAGCGGTGAATGTGACATCTTTTACCTTTTTAAAACTGGAAAACTCTGAAGGCAGCTGTCACTGCGCAGCGCAAAGTGAATCGGAATGTTTATACTGCAGGAGGAATGCGATGATCTATGAAGATCTTTTAACAGGTAGGAACAACAGGTTCCACACTGCCCACCAGGGATTATTTGTCTGTCTGTCGTGCATATTTGTCTGTCGTGCACGAATGCGCTGTCCAACCAAGTTCCTACCTGCCCACTCCGAAGGAACGTGTTTATTTTTTTACAGATGTCCCGTAGGGGCATGGGGTCAGAACGGTTAAACAACAAACAATTACGAAAACACGATAGGAGTGTAAAGTATAGTAAAGGTAAACAAATCACTATTTTTTAATATATCGTGTTGGAGATTGTAAATGTTGTGGATTTGCGCCAACACACCGGCGTGCTGTACTCGTAATGAATCGGCACGTTCTGTTAACGTGACAAACCTATTGTCGATTCTCTAAAGTATATTGCCATTTGTAACGCCGCGGTTTGCGAGTTACTTTAAATCACGGGACTGTGGGCGGTCGTACGTGATGTTTTAAAAACCTCACCACACATCGGGGCAGCTTTGATTTTCTTTTTTGGGGTTTTAACAGGACCCTCCCCTCCCCCCCCCCCCATAATTTATAACAAGTACTCTCACTAATAAAAACTATAAACTACCATTGGAACCTCATTTGCCAGTAAAAAATATGATAATTCTTTTTTTACCCTTCTATCTGGCAACAAAACTGACACCTGAGGACGCTGTCTTTCCGACAGACCTGTTCTTCACCTGAGGACGGCTGCTTGCGTTGTGGCCGAAACGTCGTGAGAATTATTTTATTGTGTGAAATTTTTATTATTTTATTATTTCCCTTCTACGTGACTTTACCGAAAGAACCAAGAAGATATACAGAAGGCGTCAGGGGTCGAGATTGAACCCACGACCTCCTGCATACCAGGCGAGGTAGTTAACATCTCCGAGCCACCGTGATGATGATGAGAGAGAGAGACACGCAGACTCCACACTTAGAGCAACAGGCGTCAGGGTGGGGATAGAACGCACGACCTCCTGTGCACCAGGCGAGGTAGTTAGCATCTCCCTAGCCACCGTGATGATGATGAGAGAGACACGCAGACTCCACCACATATACAGCAGGCGTCGTCAGGGTCGGGATCGAACCCACGACCTCCTGCATACCAGGCGAGGTAGTTAACATCTCACCAGGGTCGGGATCGAACCCACGACCTCCTGCGTACCAGGCGAGGTAGTTAACATCTCACCAGGGTCGGGATCGAACCCACGACCTCCTGCACACCAGGCGAGGTAGTTAACATCTCACCAGGGTCGGGATCGAACCCACGACCTCCTGCGTACCAGGCGAGGTAGTTAACATCTCACCAGGGTCGGGATCGAACCCACGACCTCCTGCACACCAGGCGAGGTAGTTAACATCTCACCAGGGTCGGGATCGAACTCACGACCTCCTGCGTACCAGGCGAGGTAGTTAACATCTCACCAGGGTCGGGATCGAACCCACGACCTCCTGCATACCAGGCGAGGTAGTTAACATCTCACCAGGGTCGGGATCGAACCCACGACCTCCTGCGTACCAGGCGAGGTAGTTAACATCTCACCAGGGTCGGGATCGAACTCACGACCTCCTGCGTACCAGGCGAGGTAGTTAACATCTCACCAGGGTCGGGATCGAACCCACGACCTCCTGCGTACCAGGCGAGGTAGTTAACATCTCACCAGGGTCGGGATCGATCTCACGACCTCCTGCACACCAGGCGAGGTAGTTAACATCTCACCAGGGTCGGGATCGAACCCACGACCTCCTGCGTACCAGGCGAGGTAGTTAACATCTCACCAGGGTCGGGATCGAACCCACGACCTCCTGCACACCAGGCGAGGTAGTTAACATCTCCTAGCCACCGTGGCGCCCCTAACATGTGGCGATCTCGCAGCAGGTGGTTGAACAAATTTGGTTGTGCTGCCGATGATACCCAGAATGGTTGAACCGGGGTCCAGAATTTTTTCGCTTGGTAATATTAGTTCTGCAATGCTACTAGGCTGATGGATTAAACCAACATTGTTTTTATTTGTATGTGCAGACAGAACAAGGGTTTTCCATTTTGTCTAAACATGTTTCACAATATCCTCCGCCCCCGCCCCCACCCGCCCACTTTCGCCGGAGTTTGCGAGACTGAAATAAATCCTGTTGCTTGACAATATTTGGTCTGGAAAGGCAATACTGTTTCGGATGTATGGGCTAAAACATTTGTGTTATTATTATTATTAATGTGGAGGCACAGCAGAATGGACCTTTGCTCGTATTTCTTTATGAGTATTAACAGTTGGTTATTGGCTTGACCTTTTTAATGCAGTACATTGGGGGGGGGGGGGGGGGGCTGGGCGGGTTTGTATGGTTTTTTTCTTTGGGAGTGGTTCTTGCGGGTTTCCCCCCCCACCCCCCCCATGAATAAATGTGTTTTTAATGTTTGTTAATTTTTTTTATGTATGTATGTTGAACCTCTTTCGCACCATACACAGCCAACCGTGCTCATCGGACGTGCGGGAGCAACGACAATAAACTATGGGTCTCTGTGCGAGTCTATGGGTCTCTGTGCGAGTCTATGGGTCTCTGTGAGTCTATGGGTCTGTGTGAGTCTGTGGGTCTCTGTGTGAGTCTGTGGGTCTCTGTGAGTCTATGGGTCTCTGTGTGAGTCTATGGGTCTCTGTGCTAGTCTATGGGTCCCTGTGTGAGTCTATGGGTCTCTGTGAGTCTATGGGTCTCTGTGCGAGTCTATGGGTCTCTGTGCGAGTCTATGGGTCTCTGTGTGAGTCTGTGGGTCTCTGTGTGAGTCTGTGGGTCTCTGTGTGAGTCTGTGGGTCTCTGTGTGAGTCTATGGGTCTCTGTGTGAGTCTATGGGTCTCTGTATGAGTCTATGGGTCTCTGTGTGAGTCTATGGGTCTCTGTGCGAGTCTATGGGTCTCTGTGCGAGTCTATGGGTCTCTGTGCGAGTCTATGGGTCTCTGTGAGTCTATGGGTCTCTGTGTGAGTCTATGGGTCTCTGTGCTAGTCTATGGGTCCCTGTGTGAGTCTATGGGTCTCTGTGCTAGTCTATGGGTCTCTGTGCGAGTCTATGGGTCTCTGTGTGAGTCTACGGGTCTCTGTGTGAGTCTATGGGTCTCTGTGTGAGTCTATGGGTCTCTGTGTGAGTCTACGGGTCTCTGTGTGAGTCTATGGGTCTCTGTGTGAGTCTACGGGTCTCTGTGTGAGTCTATGGGTCTCTGTGTGAGTCTATGGGTCTCTGTGTGAGTCTACGGGTCTCTGTGTGAGTCTATGGGTCTCTGTGCGAGTCTATGGGTCTCTGTGAGTCTATGGGTCTCTGTGTGAGTCTATGGGTCTCTGTGCTAGTCTATGGGTCCCTGTGTGAGTCTATGGGTCTCTGTGCTAGTCTATGGGTCTCTGTGTGAGTCTGTGGGTCTCTGTGTGAGTCTGTGGGTCTCTGTGTGAGTCTATGGGTCTCTGTGTGAGTCTATGGGTCTCTGTGTGAGTCTATGGGTCTCTGTGAGTCTGGGTCTCTGTGTGAGTCTATGGGTCTCTGTGTGAGTCTATGGGTCTCTGTGCGAGTCTATGGGTCTCTGTGCTAGTCTATGGGTCTCTGTGCGAGTCTATGGGTCTCTGTGCTAGTCTATGGGTCTCTGTGCGAGTCTATGGGTCTCTGTGAGTCTATGGGTCTGTGTGAGTCTGTGGGTCTCTGTGTGAGTCTGTGGGTCTCTGTGAGTCTATGGGTCTCTGTGTGAGTCTATGGGTCTCTGTGCTAGTCTATGGGTCCCTGTGTGAGTCTATGGGTCTCTGTGTGAGTCTATGGGTCTCTGTGTGAGTCTATGGGTCTCTGTGTGAGTCTATGGGTCTCTGTGTAAGTCTATGGGTCTCTGTGTGAGTCTACGGGTCTCTGTGTGAGTCTATGGGTCTCTGTGTGAGTCTATGGGTCTCTGTGTGAGTCTACGGGTCTCTGTGTGAGTCTATGGGTCTCTGTGAGTCTATGGGTCTCTGTGTGAGTCTATGGGTCTCTGTGTAAGTCTATGGGTCTCTGTGTAAGTCTATGGGTCTCTGTGTGAGTCTATGGGTCTCTGTGTGAGTCTATGGGTCTCTGTGTGAGTCTACGGGTCTCTGTGTGAGTCTATGGGTCTCTGTGTGAGTCTATGGGTCTCTGTGTGAGTCTACGGGTCTCTGTGTGAGTCTATGGGTCTCTGTGTGAGTCTACGGGTCTCTGTGTGAGTCTATGGGTCTCTGTGTGAGTCTATGGGTCCCTGTGAGTCTGGGTCTCTGTGTGAGTCTATGGGTCTCTGTGTGAGTCTATGGGTCTCTGTGCTAGTCTATGGGTCCCTGTGTGAGTCTATGGGTCTCTGTGTGAGTCTATGGGTCTCTGTGCGAGTCTATGGGTCTCTGTGTGAGTGCTATGGGTCTCTGTGAGTCTATGGGTCTCTGTGTGAGTCTATGGGTCTCTGTGTGAGTCTATGGGTCTCTGTGTGAGTCTATGGGTCTCTGTGTAAGTCTATGGGTCTCTGTGTGAGTCTATGGGTCTCTGTGTGAGTCTACGGGTCTCTGTGTGAGTCTATGGGTCTCTGTGTGAGTCTATGGGTCTCTGTGAGTCTGGGTCTCTGTGTGAGTCTATGGGTCTCTGTGTGAGTCTATGGGTCTCTGTGCTAGTCTATGGGTCTCTGTGTGAGTCTATGGGTCTCTGTGCGAGTCTATGGGTCTCTGTGTGAGTGCTATGGGTCTCTGTGTGAGTCTATGGGTCTCTGTGTGAGTCTATGGGTCTCTGTGTGAGTCTACGGGTCTCTGTGTGAGTCTATGGGTCTCTGTGTGAGTCTATGGGTCTCTGTGTGAGTCTACGGGTCTCTGTGTGAGTCTATGGGTCTCTGTGTGAGTCTACGGGTCTCTGTGTGAGTCTACGGGTCTCTGTGTGAGTCTATGGGTCTCTGTGTGAGTCTATGGGTCTCTGTGAGTCTGGGTCTCTGTGTGAGTCTATGGGTCTCTGTGTGAGTCTATGGGTCTCTGTGCTAGTCTATGGGTCCCTGTGTGAGTCTATGGGTCTCTGTGTGAGTCTATGGGTCTCTGTGCGAGTCTATGGGTCTCTGTGTGAGTGCTATGGGTCTCTGTGAGTCTATGGGTCTCTGTGTGAGTCTATGGGTCTCTGTGTGAGTCTATGGGTCTCTGTGTGAGTCTATGGGTCTCTGTGTAAGTCTATGGGTCTCTGTGTGAGTCTACGGGTCTCTGTGTGAGTCTATGGGTCTCTGTGTGAGTCTATGGGTCTCTGTGAGTCTGGGTCTCTGTGTGAGTCTATGGGTCTCTGTGTGAGTCTATGGGTCTCTGTGCTAGTCTATGGGTCTCTGTGTGAGTCTATGGGTCTCTGTGCGAGTCTATGGGTCTCTGTGTGAGTGCTATGGGTCTCTGTGTGAGTCTATGGGTCTCTGTGTGAGTCTGTAGGTCTCTGTGTGAGTCTATGGGTCTGTGTGAGTCTGTGGGTCTCTGTGTGAGTCTGTGGGTCTCTGTGTGAGTCTATGGGTCTCTGTGTGAGTATGTGGGTCTCTGTGTGAGTCTGTGGGTCTGTGTGTGAGTATGTAGGTCTCTGTGTGAGTCTATGGGTCTCTGTGTGAGTATGTGGGTCTCTGTGTGAGTCTGTGGGTCTGTGTGTGAGTATGTGGGTCTCTGTGTGAGTCTGTGGGTCTCTGTGTGAGTCTGTGGGTCTCTGTGTGAGTCTATGGGTCTCTGTGTGAGTATGTGGGTCTCTGTGTGAGTCTATGGGTCTCTGTGTGAGTATGTAGGTCTCTGTGTGAGTCTATGGGTCTGTGTGAGTCTATGGGTCTCTGTGTGAGTCTATGGGTCTCTGTGTGAGTCTATGGGTCTCTGTGCTAGTCTATGGGTCTCTGTGTGAGTCTATGGGTCTCTGTGCGAGTCTATGGGTCTCTGTGTGAGTGCTATGGGTCTCTGTGTGAGTCTATGGGTCTCTGTGTGAGTCTGTAGGTCTCTGTGTGAGTCTATGGGTCTGTGTGAGTCTGTGGGTCTCTGTGTGAGTCTGTGGGTCTCTGTGTGAGTCTATGGGTCTCTGTGTGAGTATGTGGGTCTCTGTGTGAGTCTGTGGGTCTGTGTGTGAGTATGTAGGTCTCTGTGTGAGTCTATGGGTCTCTGTGTGAGTATGTGGGTCTCTGTGTGAGTCTATGGGTCTCTGTGTGAGTCTATGGGTCTCTGTGTGAGTCTATGGGTCTCTGTGCAAGTCTATGGGTCTCTGTGTGAGTGCTATGGGTCTCTGTGTGAGTCTATGGGTCTCTGTGTGAGTCTGTGGGTCTCTGTGTGAGTCTATGGGTCTGTGTGAGTCTGTGGGTCTCTGTGTGAGTCTGTGGGTCTCTGTGTGAGTCTATGGGTTTCTGTGTGAGTCTGTGGGTCTCTGTGTGAGTCTATGGGTCTCTGTGTGAGTCTGTGGGTCTCTGTGTGAGTCTATGGGTCTCTGTGTGAGTCTATGGGTCTCTGTGCGAGTCTATGGGTCTTTGTGCGAGTCTATGGATCTCTGTGTGAGTCTATGGGTCTCTGTGCGAGTCTAAGGGTCTCTGTGCGAGTCTATGGGTCTCTGTGTGAGTCAATGGGTCTCTGTGTGAGTCTATGGGTCTCTGTGTGAGTCTACGGGTCTCTGTGTGAGTCTATGGGTCTCTGTGTGAGTCTATGGGTCTCTGTGTGAGTCTAAGGGTCTCTGTGCGGGTCTATGGGTCTCTGTGTGAGTCTATGGGTCTCTGTGTGAGTCTAAGGGTCTCTGTGTGAGTCTATGGGTCTCTATGTGAGTCTATGGGACTCTGTGTGAGTCTATGGGTCTATGTGCGAGTCTATGGGACTCTGTGTGAGTCTAAGGGTCTCTGTGTGAGTCTATGGGACTCTGTGTGAGTCTATGGGTCTCTGTGTGAGTCTATGGGTCTCTGTGTGAGTCTAAGGGTCTCTGTGTGAGTCTATGGGTCTCTGTGTAAGTCTATGGGTCTCTGTGCGAGTCTATGGGTCTCTGTGCGAGTCTATGGGACTCTGTGTGAGTCTATGGGTCTCTGTGTGAGTCTAAGGGTCTCTGTGTGAGTCTGTGGGTCTCTGTGTGAGTCTGTGGTTCTCTGTGTGAGTCGATGGGTCTCTGTGTGAGTCTATGGGTCTCTGTGTGAGTCTGTGGGTCTCTGTGTGAGTCTAAGGGTCTCTGTGTGAGTCTAAGGGTCTCTGTGTGAGTCTGTGGGTCTCTGTGTGAGTCGATGGGTCTCTGTGTGAGTCGATGGGTCTCTGTATGAGTCTATGGGTCTCTGTGTGAGTCTATGGGTCTCTGTGTGAGTCTATGGGTCTCTGTGTGAGTCTATGGGTCTCTGTGTGAGTCTATGGGTCTGTGCCAACTTGCTGTGTTTTATCCGCCCCGCAGCTCCGCTCGTTGTTGTGAGCGTCGGACGGCTCCCCACACACACTCGCACACACCAAGCCAAATACAAAGTTCCCCCGTTAATAGCCTTAACAGACTGTTGGGGCAAGTGCTGTTAGCTAGCACCCGTGAGGGCTGACAGTGTGGCACACGAGGGGGTGGGTGGCCGACACCACGCCCTACCGCCTTTGTCTCCCCCAGTGGCGATGGTGACTACACACCAGGTACTGATTTGAGGCTGAGTCGACCTAAGGCGGAGGCCCAGGACCGGTTCAGATAATCGTCACCGGGTGTTGGTGAGCGCAGCGTCGCGCTCACGGCTACAACGGCCTCTCCCCAACACACACACACAACACACCACACAGAGTTAACAACACACACACAACACACCACACAGAGTTAACAACACACACACACACAACACACCACACAGAGTTAACAACAACACACACAACACACCACACAGAGTTAACAACAACACACACAACACACCACACAGAGTTAACAACAACACACACACACAACACACCACACAGAGTTAACAACAACACACACAACACACCACACAGAGTTAACAACACACACACACACAACACACCACACAGAGTTAACAACACACACACAACACACCACACCACACAGAGTTAACAACAACACACACACACAACACACCACACAGAGTTAACAACACACACACACACACAACACACCACACAGAGTTAACAACACACACACACGCACAACACACCACACAGAGTTAACAACACACACACACACAACACACCACACAGAGTTAACAACACACACACACAACACACCACACAGAGTTAACAACACACACACACACAACACACCACACAGAGTTAACAACAACACACACACAACACACCACACAGAGTTAACAACAACACACACACACAACACACCACACAGAGTTAACAACAACACACACACACAACACACCACACAGAGTTAACAACACGCACACACACAACACACCACACAGAGTTAACAACAACACACACACACAACACACCACACAGAGTTAACAACAACACACACACACAACACACCACACAGAGTTAACAACAACACACACACACAACACACCACACAGAGTTAACAACACACACACACACAACACACCACACAGAGTTAACAACACACACACACACAACACACCACACAGAGTTAACAACACGCACACACACACCACACAGAGTTAACAACACACACACACACAACACACTACACAGAGTTAACAACAACACACACACACACAACACACCACACAGAGTTAACAACAACACACACACACAACACACCACACAGAGTTAACAACAACACACACACACACCACACCACACAGAGTTAACAACAACACACACACACACCACACCACACAGAGTTAACAACACACACACACACAACACACCACACAGAGTTAACAACACACACACACACAACACACCACACAGAGTTAACAACAACACACACACACACCACACCACACAGAGTTAACAACACACACACACACAACACACCACACAGAGTTAACAACAACACACACACACAACACACCACACAGAGTTAACAACAACACACACACACACCACACCACACAGAGTTAACAACACACACACACACAACACACCACACAGAGTTAACAACACACACACACACAACACACCACACAGAGTTAACAACAACACACACACACAACACACCACACAGAGTTAACAACACGCACACACACACCACACAGAGTTAACAACACACACACACACAACACACCACACAGAGTTAACAACACACACACACACAACACACCACACAGAGTTAACAACACACACACACACAACACACCACACAGAGTTAACAACACACACACACCACACACCACACAGAGTTAACAACACACACACACAACACACCACACAGAGTTAACAACACACACACACACAACACACACACACAACACACCACACAGAGTTAACAACACACACACACAACACACCACACAGAGTTAACAACACGCACACACAACACACCACACAGAGTTAACAACAACACACACACACACAACACACCACACAGAGTTAACAACAACACACACACACACAACACACACACACAACACACCACACAGAGTTAACAACACACACACACAACACACCACACAGAGTTAACAACACACACACACAACACACCACACAGAGTTAACAACAACACACACACACAACACACCACACAGAGTTAACAACACACACACACACAACACACCACACAGAGTTAACAACACACACACACAACACACCACACAGAGTTAACAACAACACACACACACAACACACCACACAGAGTTAACAACACACACACACACAACACACCACACAGAGTTAACAACACACACACAACACACCGCACAGAGTTAACAACACACACACACAACACACCGCACAGAGTTAACAACACACACACACAACACACCACACAGAGTTAACAACAACACACACACACAACACACCACACAGAGTTAACAACACACACACAACACACCGCACAGAGTTAACACAACACACACACACACAACACACCACACAGAGTTAACAACAACACACACACACACCACAACACACAGAGTTAACAACACACACACAACACACCACACAGAGTTAACAACAACACACACACACACCACACCACACAGAGTTAACAACACACACACACACACAACACACCACACAGAGTTAACAACAACACACACACACAACACACCACACAGAGTTAACAACAACACACACACACAACACACCACACCGAGTTAACACAACAACACACACACACAACACACAGAGTTAACAACAACACACACACACAACACACCACACAGAGTTAACAACAACACACACACACAACACACCACACAGAGTTAACAACACACACACAACACACCACACAGAGTTAACACAACACACACACACAACACACCACACAGAGTTAACAACACACACACAACACACCGCACAGAGTTAACAACACACACACACAACACACCGCACAGAGTTAACAACACACACACACAACACACCACACAGAGTTAACAACAACACACACACACAACACACCACACAGAGTTAACAACACACACACAACACACCGCACAGAGTTAACACAACACACACACACACAACACACCACACAGAGTTAACAACAACACACACACACACCACAACACACAGAGTTAACAACACACACACAACACACCACACAGAGTTAACAACAACACACACACACACCACACCACACAGAGTTAACAACACACACACACACACAACACACCACACAGAGTTAACAACAACACACACACACAACACACCACACAGAGTTAACAACAACACACACACACAACACACCACACCGAGTTAACACAACAACACACACACACAACACACAGAGTTAACAACAACACACACACACAACACACCACACAGAGTTAACAACAACACACACACACAACACACCACACAGAGTTAACAACACACACACAACACACCACACAGAGTTAACACAACACACACACACAACACACCACACAGAGTTAACACAACACACACACACAACACACCACACAGAGTTAACAACACACACACACAACACACCACACAGAGTTAACAACAACACACACACACAACACACCACACAGAGTTAACAACACACACACACACAACACACCACACAGAGTTAACAACACACACACAACACACCGCACAGAGTTAACAACACACACACACAACACACCACACAGAGTTAACAACACACACAACACACCACACAGAGTTAACAACACACACACAACACACCGCACAGAGTTAACAACACACACACACAACACACCACACAGAGTTAACAACACACACACACAACACACCACACAGAGTTAACAACACACACAACACACCACACAGAGTTAACAACACACACACACACAACACACCACACAGAGTTAACAACACACACACACAACACACCACACAGAGTTAACAACACACACAACACACCACACAGAGTTAACAACAACACACACACACACAACACACCACACAGAGTTAACAACAACACACACACACACAACACACCACACAGAGTTAACAACAACACACACACACAACACACCACACAGAGTTAACAACACACACACACACAACACACCACACAGAGTTAACAACACACACACACACAACACACCACACAGAGTTAACAACAACACGCACACACAACACACCACACAGAGTTAACAACACACACACACACAACACACCACACAGAGTTAACAACACACACACACACAACACACCACACAGAGTTAACAACACACACACACAACACACCACACAGAGTTAACAACACACACACACACAACACACCACACAGAGTTAACAACACACACAACACACCACACAGAGTTAACAACAACACGCACACAACACACCACACAGAGTTAACAACACACACACACACAACACACCACACAGAGTTAACAACACACACACACAACACACCACACAGAGTTAACAACACACACAACACACCACACAGAGTTAACAACACACACACACACAACACACCACACAGAGTTAACAACAACACACACAACACACACCACACAGAGTTAACAACAACACACACAACACACACCACACAGAGTTAACAACAACACACACAACACACACCACACAGAGTTAACAACACACACACACACAACACACCACACAGAGTTAACAACAACACACACACAACACATCACACAGAGTTAACACAACACACACACACAACACACCACACAGAGTTAACAACACACACACACACAACACACCACACAGAGTTAACAACAACACACACACACAACACACCACACAGAGTTAACAACAACACACACACACAACACACCACACAGAGTTAATAACACACACACACACAACACACCACACAGAGTTAACAACACACACACAACACACTACACAGAGTTAACAACACACACACACAACACACCACACAGAGTTAACAACAACACACACACACAACACACCACACAGAGTTAACAACACACACACAACACACCACACAGAGTTAACAACACACACACACACAACACACCACACAGAGTTAACAACAACACACACACACAACACACCACACAGAGTTAACAACACACACACAACACACCACACAGAGTTAACAACAACACGCACACAACACACCACACAGAGTTAACAACAACACACACACACAACACACCACACAGAGTTAACAACAACACACACACACACCACAACACACAGAGTTAACAACAACACACACACACACAACACACCACACAGAGTTAACAACAACACACACACAACACACCACACAGAGTTAACAACAACACACACACAACACACCACACAGAGTTAACAACAACACACACACAACACACCACACAGAGTTAACAACAACACACACACACACCACACCACACAGAGTTAACAACAACACACACACAACACACCACACAGAGTTAACAACAACACACACACACACAACACACCACACAGAGTTAACACAACACACACACACAACACACCACACAGAGTTAACAACACACACACACACAACACACCACACAGAGTTAACAACAACACGCACACACAACACACCACACAGAGTTAACAACACACACACACACAACACACCACACAGAGTTAACAACAACACACACACACAACACACCACACAGAGTTAACAACACACACACAACACACCACACACCACACAGAGTTAACAACAACACACACACACAACACACCACACAGAGTTAACAACAACACACACACACAACACACCACACAGAGTTAACAACACACACACACACAACACACCACACAGAGTTAACAACAACACACACACACAACACACCACACAGAGTTAACAACACACACACACACACAACACACCACACAGAGTTAACAACAACACACACACACAACACACCACACAGAGTTAACAACACACACACACACAACACACCACACAGAGTTAACAACAACACACACACACAACACACCACACAGAGTTAACAACAACACGCACACACAACACACCACACAGAGTTAACAACAACACACACGCACACACAACACACCACACAGAGTTAACAACACACACACACACAACACACCACACAGAGTTAACAACAACACGCACACACAACACACCACACAGAGTTAACAACACACACACACACAACACACCACACAGAGTTAACAACAACACGCACACACAACACACCACACAGAGTTAACAACAACACACACGCACACACAACACACCACACAGAGTTAACAACACACACACACACAACACACCACACAGAGTTAACAACAACACGCACACACAACACACCACACAGAGTTAACAACACACACACACACAACACACCACACAGAGTTAACAACAACACACACACACAACACACCACACAGAGTTAACAACAACACACACACAACACACCACACAGAGTTAACAACAACACACACACAACACACCACACAGAGTTAACAACAACACACACACAACACACCACACAGAGTTAACAACAACACACACACAACACACCACACAGAGTTAACAACACGCACACACACCACACCACACAGAGTTAACAACACACACACACACAACACACCACACAGAGTTAACAACAACACACACAACACACCACACAGAGTTAACAACACACGCACACACAACACACCACACAGAGTTAACAACAACACACACACAACACACCACACAGAGTTAACAACACACGCACACACAACACACCACACAGAGTTAACAACAACACACACACAACACACCACACAGAGTTAACAACAACACACACACACACAACACACCACACAGAGTTAACAACAACACACACACACAACACACCACACAGAGTTAACAACAACACACAACACACCACACAGAGTTAACAACAACACACACACAACACACCACACAGAGTTAACAACAACACACACACACACAACACACCACACAGAGTTAACAACAACACACACACACAACACACCACACAGAGTTAACAACAACACACAACACACCACACAGAGTTAACAACACACACACACACAACACACCACACAGAGTTAACAACAACACACACACACAACACACCACACAGAGTTAACAACAAACACACAACACACCACACAGAGTTAACAACAACAACACACACACAACACACCACACAGAGTTAACAACACACACACACACACAACACACCACACAGAGTTAACAACAACAACACACACACACACACAACACACCACACAGAGTTAACAACAACACACACACAACACACCACACAGAGTTAACAACACACACACACACAACACACCACACAGAGTTAACAACAACACACACACACAACACACCACACAGAGTTAACAACAACACACACACACAACACACCACACAGAGTTAACAACAACACACACACAACACACCACACAGAGTTAACAACAACACGCACACACAACACACAACACACCACACAGAGTTAACAACACACACACGCACACACAACACACCACACAGAGTTAACAACACACACACAACACACAACACACCACACAGAGTTAACAACACACACACACACACCACACAGAGTTAACAACACACACACACACACAACACACCACACAGAGTTAACAACAACACGCACACACAACACACAACACACCACACAGAGTTAACAACACACACACAACACACAACACACCACACAGAGTTAACAACACACACACACAACACACCACACAGAGTTAACAACACACACACAACACACAACACACCACACAGAGTTAACAACACACACACACACACAACACACCACACAGAGTTAACAACACACACACAACACACAACACACCACACAGAGTTAACAACACACACACACAACACACCACACAGAGTTAACAACACACACACAACACACAACACACCACACAGAGTTAACAACACACACACGCACACACAACACACCACACAGAGTTAACAACACACACACAACACACAACACACCACACAGAGTTAACAACACACACACACAACACACCACACAGAGTTAACAACACACACACAACACACAACACACCACACAGAGTTAACAACACACACACACACACAACACACCACACAGAGTTAACAACACACACACACACAACACACCACACAGAGTTAACAACAACACACACACACACAACACACCACACAGAGTTAACAACACACACACACACACAACACACCACACAGAGTTAACAACAACACGCACACACAACACACCACACAGAGTTAACAACACACACACAACACAACACACCACACAGAGTTAACAACACACACACACACACAACACAACACACAGAGTTAACAACAACACACAACACACCACACAGAGTTAACAACACACACACAACACAACACACCACACAGAGTTAACAACACACACACAACACAACACAACACACAGAGTTAACAACAACACACAACACACCACACAGAGTTAACAACACACACACACACAACACACCACACAGAGTTAACAACAACACACAACACACCACACAGAGTTAACAACAACACACAACACACCACACAGAGTTAACAACAACACACACACACAACACACCACACAGAGTTAACAACACACACACACAACACACCACACAGAGTTAACAACAACACACACACACAACACACCACACAGAGTTAACAACAACACACAACACACCACACAGAGTTAACAACACACACACACACAACACACCACACAGAGTTAACAACAACACACCAACACACCACACAGAGTTAACAACACACACACACACAACACACCACACAGAGTTAACAACAACACACACACACACAACACACCACACAGAGTTAACAACAACACACACACAACACACCACACAGAGTTAACAACAACACACACACACAACACACCACACAGAGTTAACAACACACACACACACAACACACCACACAGAGTTAACAACAACACACACACACACACACACCACACAGAGTTAACAACAACACGCACACACAACACACCACACAGAGTTAACAACAACACACACACACACACACACACCACACAGAGTTAACAACACACACACACACAACACACCACACAGAGTTAACAACACACACACACACAACACACCACACAGAGTTAACAACAACACACACAACACACCACACAGAGTTAACAACAACACACACACACAACACACCACACAGAGTTAACAACACACACACACACAACACACCACACAGAGTTAACAATAACACACACACAACACACCACACAGAGTTAACAACAACACACACACACACAACACACCACACAGAGTTAACAACAACACACACACACACACAACACACCACACAGAGTTAACAACAACACACACACACAACACACCACACAGAGTTAACAACAACACACACACACAACACACCACACAGAGTTAACAACAACACACACACACAACACACCACACAGAGTTAACAACACACACACACACAACACAACACACAGAGTTAACAACAACACGCACACAACACACCACACAGAGTTAACAACAACACACACACACAACACACCACACAGAGTTAACAACAACACACACACACAACACACCACACAGAGTTAACAACAACACACACACACAACACACCACACAGAGTTAACAACAACACACACACAACACACCACACAGAGTTAACAACAACACGCACACACAACACACCACACAGAGTTAACAACACACACACACACAACACACCACACAGAGTTAACAACACACACACACACAACACACCACACAGAGTTAACAACAACACGCACACACAACACACCACACAGAGTTAACAACCACACGCACACACACAACACACCACACAGAGTTAACAACACACACACACACAACACACCACACAGAGTTAACAACACACACACACAACACACCACACAGAGTTAACAACAACACACACACACAACACACCACACAGAGTTAACAACACACACACAACACAACACACCACACAGAGTTAACAACAACACACACACAACACACCACACAGAGTTAACAACAACACACACACACAACACACCACACAGAGTTAACAACAACACACACACACAACACACCACACAGAGTTAACAACACACACACACACAACACACCACACAGAGTTAACAACACACACACAACACACCACACCACACAGAGTTAACAACAACACACACACACAACACACCACACAGAGTTAACAACAACACGCACACACAACACACCACACAGAGTTAACAACACACACACACAACACACCACACAGAGTTAACAACACACACACAACACACCACACCACACAGAGTTAACAACAACACACACACAACACCACACAGAGTTAACAACAACACACACACACAACACACCACACAGAGTTAACCAACACACACACACAACACACCACACAGAGTTAACAACAACACGCACACACACAACACACCACACAGAGTTAACAACAACACACACACACACACACCACACAGAGTTAACAACAACACACACACACACCACACCACACAGAGTTAACAACAACACACACAACACACCACACAGAGTTAACAACAACACACACAACACACACACCACACAGAGTTAACAACAACACACACACACAACACACCACACAGAGTTAACAACACACACACACAACACACCACACAGAGTTAACAACACACACACACACAACACAACACACAGAGTTAACAACAACACACACACACAACACACCACACAGAGTTAACAACAACACACACACACAACACACCACACAGAGTTAACAACACACACACACACACAACACACCACACAGAGTTAACAACACACACACACACAACACACCACACAGAGTTAACAACAACACACACACACACACCACACAGAGTTAACAACACACACACACAACACACCACACAGAGTTAACAACACACACACACAACACACCACACAGAGTTAACAACACACACACACAACACACCACACAGAGTTAACAACACACACACACACAACACACCACACAGAGTTAACAACAACACACACACACAACACACCGCACAGAGTTAACAACACACACACACACAACACACCACACAGAGTTAACAACAACACACACACACAACACACCACACAGAGTTAACAACAACACACACACACAACACACCACACAGAGGTTAACAACAACACACACACACAACACACCACACAGAGTTAACAACAACACACAACACACCACACAGAGTTAACAACAACACACAACACACCACACAGAGTTAACAACAACACACACAACACACCACACAGAGTTAACAACAACACACAACACACCACACACCACACAGAGTTAACAACAACACACACACACAACACACCACACAGAGTTAACAACACACACACACACAACACACCACACAGAGTTAACAACAACACACACACACAACACACCACACAGAGTTAACAACACACACACACACACACACACACAGAGTTAACAACACACACACACACAACACACCACACAGAGTTAACAACAACACACACACACAACACACCACACAGAGTTAACAACACACACACACACAACACACCACACAGAGTTAACAACAACACACACACACAACACACCACACAGAGTTAACAACAACACACACAACACACCACACCACACAGAGTTAACAACAACACACACACACAACACACCACACAGAGTTAACAACAACACACAACACACCACACAGAGTTAACAACACACACACAACACACCCACACAGAGTTAACAACAACACACACACAACACACCACACAGAGTTAACAACAACACACAACACACCACACAGAGTTAACAACAACACACAACACACCACACAGAGTTAACAACAACACACACACACAACACACCACACAGAGTTAACAACACACACACACACAACACACCACACAGAGTTAACAACAACACACACACACACACACCACACCACACAGAGTTAACAACAACACACAACACACCACACAGAGTTAACAACACACACACAACACAACACACAGAGTTAACAACACACACACACAACACACCACACAGAGTTAACAACAACACACACACACACACACACCACACAGAGTTAACAACAACACACACACACACACCACACAGAGTTAACAACACACACACAACACACCACACAGAGTTAACAACACACACACACACAACACAACACACCACACAGAGTTAACAACAACACACACACACACACAACACCACACAGAGTTAACAACAACACACACACAACACACCACACAGAGTTAACAACAACACACACACACAACACACCACACAGAGTTAACAACAACACACACACACAACACACCACACAGAGTTAACAACAACACACACACACAACACACCACACAGAGTTAACAACAACACACACAACACAACACACCACACAGAGTTAACAACACACACACACACAACACACCACACAGAGTTAACAACAACACACACACACAACACACCACACAGAGTTAACAACAACACACACACACAACACACCACACAGAGTTAACAACAACACACACACACAACACACCACACAGAGTTAACAACAACACACACACACAACACACCACACAGAGTTAACAAACAACACACACACACAACACACCACACAGAGTTAACAACAACACACACACACAACACACCACACAGAGTTAACAACAACACACACACACACACACACCACACAGAGTTAACAACAACACACACACACAACACACCACACAGAGTTAACAACAACACACACACACAACACACCACACAGAGTTAACAACAACACACACACACAACACACCACACAGAGTTAACAACAACACACACACACAACACACCACACAGAGTTAACAACAACACACACACACAACACACCACACAGAGTTAACAACACACACACACACAACACACCACACAGAGTTAACAACACACACACACACAACACACCACACAGAGTTAACAACAACACACACACACAACACACCACACAGAGTTAACAACACACACACACACAACACACCACACAGAGTTAACAACAACACACACACACAACACACCACACAGAGTTAACAACAACACACACACACAACACACCACACAGAGTTAACAACAACACACACACACAACACACCACACAGAGTTAACAACAACACACACACACAACACACCACACAGAGTTAACAACAACACACACACACAACACACCACACAGAGTTAACAACAACACACACACACAACACACCACACAGAGTTAACAACACACACACACACACACCACACAGAGTTAACAACAACACACACACAACACACCACACAGAGTTAACAACACACACACACACAACACACCACACAGAGTTAACAACACACACACACAACACACCACACAGAGTTAACAACACACACACACACAACACACCACACAGAGTTAACAACACACACACACACAACACACCACACAGAGTTAACAACAACACACACACACAACACACCACACAGAGTTAACAACACACACACACACAACACACCACACAGAGTTAACACACACACACACACAACACACCACACAGAGTTAACAACAACACACACACACAACACACCACACAGAGTTAACAACAACACACACACACAACACACCACACAGAGTTAACAACAACACACACACACACAACACACCACACAGAGTTAACAACAACACACACACAACACACCACACAGAGTTAACAACACACACACACAACACACCACACAGAGTTAACAACACACACACACAACACACCACACAGAGTTAACAACACACACACACACACAACACACCACACAGAGTTAACAACACACACACACAACACACCACACAGAGTTAACAACAACACACACACACAACACACCACACAGAGTTAACAACAACACACACACACAACACACCACACAGAGTTAACAACACACACACACACAACACACCACACAGAGTTAACAACACACACACACACAACACACCACACAGAGTTAACAACACACACACACACAACACACCACACAGAGTTAACAACAACACACACACACAACACACCACACAGAGTTAACAACACACACACACACAACACACCACACAGAGTTAACAACAACACACACACACAACACACCACACAGAGTTAACAACAACACACACACACAACACACCACACAGAGTTAACAACACACACACACACAACACACCACACAGAGTTAACAACACACACACACACACAACACACCACACAGAGTTAACAACACACACACACACAACACACCACACAGAGTTAACAACAACACACACACACAACACACCACACAGAGTTAACAACAACACACACACACAACACACCACACAGAGTTAACAACACACACACACACAACACACCACACAGAGTTAACAACACACACACACACAACACACCACACAGAGTTAACAACACACACACACACAACACACCACACAGAGTTAACAACACACACACACACAAACACACCACACAGAGTTAACAACAACACACACACACAACACACCACACAGAGTTAACAACAACACACACACACAACACACCACACAGAGTTAACAACACACACACACAACACACCACACAGAGTTAACAACACACACACACAACACACCACACAGAGTTAACAACACACACACACACAACACACCACACAGAGTTAACAACAACACACACACACAACACACCACACAGAGTTAACAACAACACACACACACAACACACCACACAGAGTTAACAACACACACACACACAACACACCACACAGAGTTAACAACAACACACACACACAACACACCACACAGAGTTAACAAACACACACACACAACACACCACACAGAGTTAACAACACACACACACAACACACCACACAGAGTTAACAACAACACACACACACAACACACCACACAGAGTTAACAACACCACACACAACACACCACACAGAGTTAACAACACACACACACAACACACCACACAGAGTTAACAACACACACACACAACACACCACACAGAGTTAACAACACACACAACACAACACACACACAGAGTTAAACACACACACACAACACACCACACAGAGTTAACAACAACACACACACACAACACACCACACAGAGTTAACAACACACACACACAACACACCACACAGAGTTAACAACAACACACACACAACACACCACACAGAGTTAACAACAACACACACACAACACACCACACAGAGTTAACAACCACACACACACACACACCACACAGAGTTAACAACAACACACACACAACACACCACACAGAGTTAACAAACACACACAACACAACACCACACAGAGTTAACAACAACACACACACACAACACACCACACAGAGTTAACAACACACCACAACACACCACAACACGAGTTAACAACAACACACACCACAACACACCACACAGAGTTAACAAACACACACAACACAACACACCAACACAGAGTTAACAACACACACAACACACCACACAGAGTTAACAACACACACACACACACAACACACCACACAGAGTTAACAACAACACACAACAACACCAACACAGAGTTAACAACACACACACACAACACACCACACAGAGTTAACAACACACACACACAACACACCACACAGAGTTAACAAACAACACAACACACCACACAGAGTTAACAAACACACACACACACAACACACACACACAGAGTTAACAACCACCACAACACAACCACACAGAGTTAAACCCCACACCAACACACAGATAGTTAACAACGACACACACACAACACACCAC
>NC_136277.1:15619086-15654086 GCF_964198595.1 Lampetra fluviatilis
GAGGGTGGGGGGAGAGTGGGGGAGAGAGTGGGAGAGAGAGTGGGAGAGAGAGTGGGGAGAGAGGGTGGGGAGAGAGGGGTGGGGGAGAGGGTGGGGGAGAGGGTGGGGGAGAGGGTGGGGGAGAGGGTGGGGGAGAGGGTGGGAGAGGGTGGGGAGAGGGTGGGGAGAGGGTGGGGGAGAGGGTGGGGGAGAGAGTGGGGGAGAGGGTGGGGGAGAGGGTGGGGGAGAGGGTGGGGGAGAGAGTGGGGGAGAGGGTGGGGGAGAGGGTGGGAGACAGAGTGGGGGAGAGAGTGGGGGGAGAGTGGGGGAGAGTGGGGGAGAGGGTGGGGGAGAGAGTGGGGGAGAGAGTGGGGGAGAGTGGCAGAGAGAGAGAGGGTTTTAGAGAGAGTTTGAGAGAGAGTGGGTGAGAGGGTGGGGGGAGAGTGGCAGAGAGAGAGAGAGGGTGGGAGTGAGAGAGTACGAGAGAGGGGGAGAGAGTGGGAGTGAGAGAGATTTTGAGAGAGAGAGTGGGAGACATTGAGAGATAATGGGAGACAGAGGGAGACAGAGTGGGAGAGAGTGGGAGAGAGTGGGAGAGATTGGGAGAGAGAGAGCGAGTGGGGGAGTGAGAGACTTTTAGAGAGTGGGAGAGAGTGGGAGAGAGTGGAGAGAGTGGGAGAGAGTGGGAGAGATTGGGAGAGAGTGGGAGAGAGTGGGAGAGAGTGGGAGAGATTGGGAGAGAGAGAGCGAGTGGGGGAGTGAGAAACTTTTAGAGAGTGGGAGAGAGTGGGAGAGATTGGGAGAGAGTGGGAGAGATTGGGAGAGAGAGAGCGAGTGGGCGAGTGAGAGACTTTTAGAGAGTGGGAGAGAGTGGGAGAGATTGGGAGAGAGAGAGCGAGTGGGGGAGTGAGAGACTTTTAGAGAGTGGGAGAGAGTGGGAGAGATTGGAAGAGAGAGCGAGTGGGGGAGTGAGAGACTTTTAGAGAGTGGGAGAGAGTGGGAGAGAGTGGGAGAGAGTGGGAGAGAGTGGGAGAGAGAGCGAGTGGGGGAGTGAGAGACTTTTAGAGAGTGGGAGAGAGTGGGAGAGAGTGGGAGAGAGTGGGAGAGAGTGGGAGAGATTGGGAGAGAGAGCGAGTGGGCGAGTGAGAGACTTTTAGAGAGTGGGAGAGAGTGGGAGAGATTGGGAGAGTGAGAGCGAGTGGGGGAGTGAGAGACTTTTAGAGAGTGGGAGAGAGTGGGAGAGATTGGAAGTGAGAGGGCGACGTGGGCGAGTGAGAGACTTTTAGAGAGTGGGAGAGAGTGGGAGAGAGTGGGAGAGATTGGGAGAGAGAGAGCGAGTGGGCGAGTGAGAGACTTTTAGAGAGTGGGAGAGAGTGGGAGAGATTGGGAGAGATTGGGAGAGAGAGAGCGAGTGGGGGAGTGAGAGACTTTTAGAGAGTGGGAGAGAGTGGGAGAGATTGGGAGAGAGAGCGAGTGGGCGAGTGAGAGACTTTTAGAGAGTGGGAGAGAGTGGGAGAGATTGGGAGAGAGAGGGCGAGTGGGCGAGTGAGAGACTTTTAGAGAGTGGGAGAGAGTGGGAGAGATTGGGAGAGAGAGAGAGCGAGTGGGCGAGTGAGAGACTTTTAGAGAGTGGGAGAGAGTGGGAGAGATTGGAAGTGAGAGCGAGTGGGGGAGTGAGAGACTTTTAGAGAGTGGGAGAGAGTGGGAGAGATTGGGAGAGAGAGAGCGAGTGGGGGAGAGAGAGACTTTTAGAGAGTGGGAGAGAGTGGGAGAGAGTGGGAGAGAGAGAGCGAGTGGGGGAAGTGAGAGACTTTTAGAGAGTGGGAGAGAGTGGGAGAGATTGGGAGAGAGAGAGCGAGTGGGCGAGAGAGAGACTTTTAGAGAGTGGGAGAGAGTGGGAGAGAGTGGGAGAGATTGGGAGAGAGAGAGCGAGTGGGCGAGTGAGAGACTTTTAGAGAGTGGGAGAGAGTGGGAGAGATTGGGAGAGAGAGAGAGCGAGTGGGGGAGTGAGAGCCTTTTAGAGAGTGGGAGAGAGTGGGGAGAGATTGGGAGAGAGAGAGCGAGTGGGGGAGTGAGAGCCTTTTAGAGAGTGGGAGAGAGTGGGAGAGATTGGGAGAGAGAGAGCGAATGGGGGAGTGAGAGCCTTTTAGAGAGTGGAGAGAGTGGGAGAGATTGGGAGAGAGAGCGAGTGGGGGAGTGAGAGACTTTTAGAGAGTGGGAGAGAGTGGGAGAGAGTGGGAGAGAGAGAGCGAGTGGGCGAGTGAGAGACTTTTAGAGAGTGGGAGAGAGTGGGAGAGATTGGGATGAGAGAGAGCGAGTGGGCGAGTGAGAGACTTTTAGAGAGTGGGAGAGAGTGGGAGAGAGTGGGAGAGAGAGAGCGAGTGGGGGAGTGAGAGACTTTTAGAGAGTGGGAGAGAGTGGGAGAGATTGGGAGAGAGAGAGCGAGTGGGGGAGTGAGAGACTTTTAGAGAGTGGGAGAGAGTGGGAGAGATTGGGAGAGAGAGAGCGAGTGGGCGAGTGAGAGACTTTTAGAGAGTGGAGAGAGTGGGAGAGATTGGGAGAGAGAGCGAGTGGGCGAGTGAGAGACTTTTAGAGAGTGGGAGAGAGTGGAGAGATTGGGAGAGAGTGGGAGAGAGTGGGAGAGATTGGGAGAGAGAGAGCGAGTGGGCGAGTGAGAGACTTTTAGAGAGTGGGAGAGAGTGGGAGAGATTGGGAGAGAGAGCGAGTGGGGGAGTGAGAGACTTTTAGAGAGTGGGAGAGAGTGGGAGAGATTGGGAGAGAGAGAGCGAGTGGGGGAGTGAGAGACTTTTAGAGAGTGGGAGAGAGTGGGAGAGATTGGGAGAGAGAGAGCGAGTGGGCGAGTGAGAGACTTTTAGAGAGTGGGAGAGAGTGGGAGAGATTGGGAGAGAGAGAGCGAGTGGGCGAGTGAGAGACTTTTAGAGAGTGGGAGAGAGTGGGAGAGATTGGGAGAGAGAGCGAGTGGGCGAGTGAGAGACTTTTAGAGAGTGGGAGAGAGTGGGAGAGATTGGGAGAGAGAGAGCGAGTGGGCGAGTGAGAGACTTTTAGAGAGTGGGAGAGAGTGAGAGAGATTGGGAGAGAGAGAGCGAGTGGGGGAGTGAGAGACTTTTAGAGAGTGGGAGAGAGTGGGAGAGATTGGGAGAGAGAGAGCGAGTGGGCGAGTGAGAGACTTTTAGAGAGTGGGAGAGAGTGGGAGAGATTGGGAGAGAGAGAGCGAGTGGGCGAGTGAGAGACTTTTAGAGAGTGGGAGAGAGTGGGAGAGATTGGGAGAGAGAGAGCGAGTGGGCGAGTGAGAGACTTTTAGAGAGTGGGAGAGAGTGGGAGAGATTGGGAGAGAGAGAGCGAGTGGGGGAGTGAGAGACTTTTAGAGAGTGGGAGAGAGTGGGAGAGAGTGGGAGAGAGAGCGAGTGGGCGAGTGAGAGACTTTTAGAGAGTGGGAGAGAGTGGGAGAGATTGGGAGAGAGAGCGAGTGGGGGAGTGAGAGACTTTTAGAGAGTGGGAGAGAGTGGGAGAGAGTGGGAGAGAGTGGGAGAGAGTGGGAGAGAGTGGGAGAGATTGGGAGAGAGAGAGCGAGTGGGCGAGTGAGAGACTTTTAGAGAGTGGGAGAGAGTGGGAGAGATTGGGAGAGAGAGAGCGAGTGGGGGAGTGAGAGACTTTTAGAGAGTGGGAGAGAGTGGGAGAGATTGGGAGAGAGAGCGAGTGGGGGAGTGAGAGACTTTTAGAGAGTGGGAGAGAGTGGGAGAGAGTGGGAGAGAGTGGGAGAGAGTGGGAGAGAGTGGGAGAGATTGGGAGAGAGAGAGCGAGTGGGGGAGTGAGAGACTTTTAGAGAGTGGGAGAGAGTGGGAGAGAGTGGGAGAGAGTGGGAGAGATTGGGAGAGAGAGCGAGTGGGCGAGTGAGAGACTTTTAGAGAGTGGGAGAGAGTGGGAGAGATTGGGAGAGAGAGAGCGAGTGGGGGAGTGAGAGACTTTTAGAGAGTGGGAGAGAGTGGGAGAGAGTGGGAGAGAGTGGGAGAGAGTGGGAGAGAGTGGGAGAGATTGGGAGAGAGAGAGCGAGTGGGCGAGTGAGAGACTTTTAGAGAGTGGGAGAGAGTGGGAGAGATTGGGAGAGAGAGAGCGAGTGGGGGAGTGAGAGACTTTTAGAGAGTGGGAGAGAGTGGGAGAGATTGGGAGAGAGAGAGCGAGTGGGCGAGTGAGAGACTTTTAGAGAGTGGGAGAGAGTGGGAGAGATTGGGAGAGAGAGAGCGAGTGGGGGAGTGAGAGACTTTTAGAGAGTGGGAGAGAGTGGGAGAGATTGGGAGAGTGAGAGCGAGTGGGGGAGTGAGAGACTTTTAGAGAGTGGGAGAGAGTGGGAGAGATTGGGAGAGTGAGAGCGAGTGGGGGAGTGAGAGACTTTTAGAGAGTGGGAGAGAGTGGGAGAGATTGGGAGAGAGTGGGAGAGAGTGGGAGAGAGAGGGCGAGTGGGGGAGTGAGAGACTTTTAGAGAGTGGGAGAGAGTGGGAGAGAGTGGGAGAGATTGGGAGAGAGAGCGAGTGGGGGAGTGAGAGACTTTTAGAGAGTGGGAGAGAGTGGGAGAGATTGGGAGAGAGAGAGCGAGTGGGCGAGTGAGAGACTTTTAGAGAGTGGGAGAGAGTGGGAGAGATTGGAAGTGAGAGCGAGTGGGCGAGTGAGAGACTTTTAGAGAGTGGGAGAGAGTGGGAGAGATTGGGAGAGAGAGAGCGAGTGGGGGAGTGAGAGACTTTTAGAGAGTGGGAGAGAGTGGGAGAGATTGGGAGAGAGAGGGCGAGTGGGCGAGTGAGAGACTTTTAGAGAGTGGGAGAGAGTGGGAGAGAGTGGGAGAGAGAGAGCGAGTGGGGGAAGTGAGAGACTTTTAGAGAGTGGGAGAGAGTGGGAGAGATTGGGAGAGAGAGAGCGAGTGGGCGAGTGAGAGACTTTTAGAGAGTGGGAGAGAGTGGGAGAGAGTGGGAGAGAGAGAGCGAGTGGGGGAGTGAGAGACTTTTAGAGAGTGGGAGAGAGTGGGAGAGAGTGGGAGAGAGTGGGAGAGATTGGAAGTGAGAGCGAGTGGGGGAGTGAGAGAGAGTGGGTAGGAGAGGGGGATAGAGTGAGTGGTGGTGGTATTGCTGGTGGTGGTGCTGGTGGTGGTGCTGGTGGTGGTGCTGGTGGTGGTGCTGGTGGTTGTGGTTACTAAACGTTGAGTGTTCTTTGTGCAAGGCGATGATTAAACCGTCTGCTGCTGCTGCAAAATAAAGAATCAAATATTTGGGACATGTGCGCACACAAAGACAAAGATCCCCCGTATAGGCTTAACAGGCTGTAGGGGCAAGTGCTTTTAGCGAGCACCTATGAATGCCGGCACGGCACACGAGGGGGTGGGTGGCCAGCACCACGCCCGGCCGCCTTTGTCTCCCCCAGTGGCGATGTTTACACACTGCACCAGGTACTCATTTGAGGCTGAGTTGACCTAGGGGAGACCCAGGACCGGTTCAGTTAATCGTCCCTGTTAGGCCGTGAGCGTGAATCGAACTCGAGTCACCAGGTTCGTAGGGTAGCGCACGACCCGCTACACTACCGCTCACCACTGCCACACACACACACAGGCTCGCACGCACGCACACAGGCACCCACACACAGGCACACACACACACGCACACACGCACAGGCACCCACACAGGCTCGCACGCACGCACACAGGCACCCACACACAGGCACACACACACAGGCTCACACACACACGCACACACGCACAGGCACACACACAGGCTCGCACACACGCACACACACACAGGCACACACACACACGCACACACGCACAGGCTCACACACAGGCTCACACACACGCACACACACACAGGCACACACACACAGGCACCCACACACAAGCTCACACACACAGGCACACACACACAGGCTCACACACACAGGCACACACACACAGGCACACACACACAGGCTCGCACACACAGGCTCACACACACAGGCACCCACACACAGGCACCCACACACAGGCTCACACACACAGGCACCCACACACAGGCACCCACACACAAGCTCACACACACAGGCACACACACACAGGCTAGCACGCACGCACACAGGCACCCACACACAGGCACACACACACACGCACACACGCACAGGCACCCACACAGGCTCGCACACACGCACACAGGCACCCACACACAGGCACACACACACACAGGCTCACACACACAGGCTCACACACACAGGCTCACACACACACGCACACACGCACAGGCACCCACACAGGCTCGCACACACGCACACAGGCACCCACACACAGGCACACACACACACACACAGGCTCACACACACAGGCTCACACACACGCACACACACACAGGCACACACACACACGCACACACACACAGGCACACACACGCACCCACACACAGGCACCCACACACAGGCACACACACACAAGCTCACACACACAGGCACACACACACAGGCACACACACACAGGCACCCACACACAGGCTCACACACACACACGCACCCACACACAGGCACCCACACACAGGCACACACACACAAGCTCACACACACAGGCACACACACACAGGCACACACACAGGCACCCACACACAGGCACACACACGCACCCACACACAGGCACCCACACACAGGCACACACACACGCACACACACACAGGCACACACACACAGGCACACACACACAGGCACCCACACACAGGCTCACACACACACACGCACCCACACACAGGCACCCACACACAGGCACACACACACAAGCTCACACACACAGGCACACACACACAGGCACCCACACACAGGCTCACACACACACACGCACCCACACACAGGCACCCACACACAGGCACACACACACAAGCTCACACACACAGGCACACACACACAGGCACCCACACACAAGCTCACACACACAGGCACACACACACAGGCTAGCACGCACGCACACAGGCACCCACACACAGGCACACACACACACGCACACACGCACAGGCACCCACACAGGCTCGCACACACGCACACAGGCACCCACACACAGGCACACACACACAGGCTCACACACACAGGCTCACACACACAGGCTCACACACACACGCACACACGCACAGGCACCCACACAGGCTCGCACACACGCACACAGGCACCCACACACAGGCACACACACACAGGCTCACACACACAGGCTCACACACACGCACACACACACAGGCACACACACACACGCACACACACACAGGCACACACACGCACCCACACACAGGCACCCACACACAGGCACACACACACAAGCTCACACACACAGGCACACACACACAGGCACACACACACAGGCACCCACACACAGGCTCACACACACACACGCACCCACACACAGGCACCCACACACAGGCACACACACACAAGCTCACACACACAGGCACACACACACAGGCACACACACACAGGCACCCACACACAGGCACACACACGCACCCACACACAGGCACCCACACACGCACACACACACAGGCACACACACACAGGCACACACACACAGGCACCCACACACAGGCTCACACACACACACGCACACACACACGCACCCACACACAGGCACCCACACACAGGCACACACACACAAGCTCACACACACAGGCACACACACACAGGCACCCACACGCAGGCTCACACACACACACGCACCCACACACAGGCACCCACACACAGGCTCTCACACACACACAGGCACACACGCACAAGCTCAGAGACACGCACGCACAGGCACTCACACACAGGCATCCACACACAAGCTCACACACACAGGCTCACACACACACACGCACCCACACACAGGCACCCACACACAGGCTCTCACACACACACAGGCACACACGCACAAGCTCACACACACGCACACACAGGCACCCACACACAGGCACCCACACACAGGCTCACACACACAGGCACCCACACACAGGCTCACACACACACACGCACCCACACACAGGCACCCACACACAGGCACACACACACAGGCACCCACACACAGGCACCCACACACAAGCTCACACACACAGGCACCCACACACACAGGCTCACACACACAAGCACCCACACACAGGCTCACACACACGCACACACGCACAGGCTCACCCACACACAGGCTCACACACACGCACACACGCACAGGCTCACCCACACACAGGCTCACACACACACACAGGCACACACGCACAAGCTCACACACACACACACACACGCGCACCCACACACAGGCTCTCACACACACACAGGCTCACACACACAGGCACCCACACACAGGCACCCACACACAGGCACCCACACACAGGCACACACACACAGGCTCACACACACAGGCTCACACACACACCGGCACACACACACAGGCACACCCACACAGGCACCCACACACAGGCACCCACACACAGGCACCCACACACAGGCTCACACACACAGGCTCACACACACACAGGCACCCACACAGAGGGACCCACACACAAGCTCACACACGCACACACAGGCACCCACACACAGGCACCCACACACAGGCTCACACACACACAGGCACCCACACACAAGCTCACACACACGCACACACAGGCACCCACACACAGGCACCCACACACAGGCTCACACACACAGGCACACACACACAGGCTCACACACACAGGCTCACACACACAGGCACCCACACACAGGCACCCACACACAGGCTCTCACACACACACAGGCACACACGCACAAGCTCACACACACGCACACACAGGCACCCACACACAGGCACCCACACACACGCACACACGCACACGCTGCCACAGTTTATCACGGCACCGCACGCATTCCCACGCGCCGCGTGCAGGGCTAGCCATCGGCCATCTGTCCACGCAGCTGCGCTCGCTGTCTGACGTAAGCGGCCCACGCTCCCCGTCTCTAATGAATGGCCACTGCGTCGTCTCTGATTGGCCACTGCGTCGTCTCTGATTGGCCACTGCGTCGTCTCTGATTGGCTACGACGTGGACTCTAATTGGCCACTACGTCGTCTCTGATTGGCCACTACGTCGTCTCTGATTGGCCACTGCGTCGTCTCTGATTGGCTACGACGTGGACTCTCATTGGCCACTACGTCGTCTCTGATTGGCCACTACGTCGTCTCTGATTGGCCACTGCGTCGTCTCTGATTGGCTACGACGTGGACTCTCATTGGCCACTACGTCGTCTCTGATTGGCCACTGCGTCGTCTCTGATTGGCCACTGCGTCGTCTCTGATTGGCCACTGCGTCGTCTCTGATTGGCCACTACGTCGTCTCTGATTAGGCCACTGCGTCGTCTCTGATTGGCCACTACGTCGTCTCTGATTAGGCCACTACGTCGTCTCTGATTAGGCCACTGCGTCGTCTCTGATTGGCCACTGCGTCGTCTCTGATTGGCCACTACGTCGTCTCTGATTGGCCACTACGTCGTCTCTGATTGGCCACTGCGTCGTCTCTGATTGGCCACTGCGTCGTCTCTGATTGGCCACTACGTCGTCTCTGATTGGCCACTACGTCGTCTCTGATTGACCACTGCGTCGTCTCTGATTGGCCACTGCGTCGTCTCTGATTGGCCACTACGTCGTCTCTGATTGGCCACTGCGTCGTCTCTGATTAGGCCACTACGTCGTCTCTGATTGGCCACTACGTCGTCTCTGATTGGCCACTGCGTCGTCTCTGATTGGCCACTACGTCGTCTCTGATTGGCCACTACGTCGTCTCTGATTAGGCCACTGCGTCGTCTCTGATTGGCCACTGCGTCGTCTCTGATTGGCCACTACGTCGTCTCTGATTGGCCACTACGTCGTCTCTGATTAGGCCACTACGTCGTCTCTGATTGGCCACTGCGTCGTCTCTGATTGGCCACTGCGTCGTCTCTGATTGGCCACGACGTCGTCTCTGATTGGCCACTACGTCGTCTCTGATTGGCCACGACGTCGTCTCTGATTGGCCACGACGTCGTCTCTGATTGGCCACGCGTGGGAGCGCCATTTACAGTCCGGCCCGTTGTTTCGTCCATTGCGTTCGAAACGAGAGTCTCAGAATCCACCGAACAAAGAGATACGGTGCGAAAGAAGTTCGACACACGGTACATACATACTGTCCATAGACTCAACACTGTCTATAGACTCAACACTGCACCATAGACTCAACACTGCCCATAGACTCAACACTGCCCATAGACTCAACACTGCCCATAGACTCAACACTGCCCATAGACTCAACACTGCCCATAAACTCAACACTGCCCATATACTCAACACTGCACCATAGACTCAACACTGCACATAGACTCAACACTGCACCATAGACTCAACACTGCCCATACTCAACACTGCACCATAGACTCAACACTGCCCATAGACTCAACACTGCACCATAGACTCAACACTGCCCATACTCAACACTGCACCATAGACTCAACACTGCCCATAGACTCAACACTTGCCCATAGACTCAACACTGCCCATAGACTCAACACTGCCCATAGACTCAACACTGCACATAGACTCAACACTGCACCATAGACTCAACACTGCCCATACTCAACACTGCACCATAAACTCAACACTGCCCATAGACTCAACACTGCACCATAGACTCAACACTGCACCATAGACTTAACACTGCCCCATAGACTTAACACTGCCCATAGACTCAACACTGCCCCATAGACTCAACACTGCACCATAGACACAACACTGCCCATAGACTCAACACTGCCCATAGACTCAACACTGCACCATAGACTCAACACTGCACCATAGACTCAACACTGCCCCATAGACTCAACACTGCACCATAGACTCAACACTGCACCATAGACTCAACACTGCACCATAGACTCAACACTGCACCATAGACTCAACACTGCACCATAGACTCAACACTGCACCATAGACTCAGCACTGCAGCACAGACTCACTCAGCCACTCACTCAGCCGCTCACCCACCCACTCACTCGCACTGCTCCACGCTGGAAGAATGCCCTCCACCCATCACCACCACCACCATCACCGTCATCCACGACGTTGACCAGGGTGCTGTTTGCTGCGGGCCGCTTGGCGTTCTGGGACTTCTGGATCGGCCCGTGCGCTCAACAACTGCGATTGACAGCCTCCCACAGCCCCTCCCCCCAGCCCCCCCCCCCCCACCAACAGCCCCTCCCCCCAGCTCCCCACCCCCCCACCAACAGCCCCTCCCCCCAGCTCCCCCCCACCAACAGCCCCTCCCCCCAGCTCCCCACCCCCCCACCAACAGCCCCTCCCCCCAGCTCCCCCCCCCCCCACCAACAGCCCCTCCCCCCAGCTCCCCCCCATCAACAGCCCCTCCCCCCAGCTCCCCACCCCCCCACCAACAGCCCCTCCCCCCAGCTCCCCCCCACCAACAGCCCCTCCCCCCAGCTCCCCACCCCCCCACCAACAGCCCCTCCCCCGATAGGGTCTTGACACCCAGTGTGAAAACGACAAGTGACACCACCCCATTGGTGGCACGCTGGGACCAGGGGTTCAAATTAGCAGGGGACCCCTTTGGCCCCAACGTACCCCCAACGTACCCCCACTAACCCCCACCCCCTCCAGCCACACACAAAGATCCCCCGTGTAGCCTGTAACAGACTGTTGGGGCAAGTGCTGTTAGCGAGTAGCAGCAGCAGGGCACGCATTAGCTACGCTGACGTATCCCGGGCCGCGTGTGTTTTTCCATTAGGTCAATAGGGGTCCAAGGTAGCAGCAGCAGCACCTATGAATGAGACAAAGGCAAAGATCCCCCGTGTAGCCTGTAACAGACTGTTGGGGCAAGTGCTGTGAGGGAGCAACCATTGAAGGCACTGTGGGTGTGGTGGCCAGCATCACGCCGGCGCGGCCGCCTTTGTCTCCCCAAGTCACGATGTGTTTTTATTTTCTTTTTATCTCTACACACCGCACCAGCTACTCGTTTGCACGTGCGTAGGAGAATGTTGAACTTCTTTCGCACCGTACGTGGCCAACCGTGGGACAACGAACTACACTCAAAAACTGTTCTAAAGAAAAACGAGTTTTCGATCGAGATGATGAGTATTTTATTTTTCCAGGTATAACCCGCTGAGCTAGATAGCAGCTCTTTTTCAGACGCGATCTGGATATCACAAATGATAAGCTCTACTAAGTGGGCTTATCGTCATCATCATCATCATCACGTGGGGAAATTCATAGCAGCAGCCAAACACTCTAAACCGCGTGACGTCGATTCGAAACGTGGAGGGTGAAACCCGAGGACCCGGAGACAAATATACAGCAGCAGGCATTGTCAGGGTCCTGGATCGAACCCACGATCTCCTGTACACCAGGCGAGGTAGTTAACATCTCCTAGCCACCGTGATGATAATGAGAGAGAGAGACACGCAGACTCCAAATATACAGCAGCAGGCATCGCCTGGGTTGGGATCGAACCCACGATCTCCTGTACACCAGGCGAGGTAGTTAACATCTCCTAGCCACCGTGATGATAATGAGAGAGAGAGACACGCAAACTCCAAATATACAGCAGCAGGCATCGCCTGGGTTGGGATCGAACCCACGATCTCCTGTACACCAGGCGAGGTAGTTAACATCTCCTAGCCACCGTGATGATGATGATGAGAGAGAGACACGCAAACTCCAAATATACAGCAGCAGGCATCGCCAGGGTTGGGATCGAACCCGCGACCTCCTGTACACCAGGCGAGGTAGTTAACATCTCCTAGCCACCGTGATGATAATGAGAGAGAGAGAGACACGCAGACTCCAAATATACAGCAGCAGGCATCGCCTGGGTTGGGATCGAACCCGCGACCTCCTGTACACCAGGCGAGGTAGTCAACATCTCCCAGCCTAACAAGGTAGGGCACTCATAAGGGGCTTAACAGGAACGTTATCGCCGGCGAAACGTCACGCCATCTGGAACAGCGGGATGTCGTGGTGGGGGTTTCCACTTCTCCAGCACGCAACTCGTGTAGTGCTGAGCCAGTCACGAATCGGGACACGTTTTGTTTACGTGACGACGCAAACCCCCTGACACTTGTGTGGATGTGGGTGGGGTGGTGGTGGTGGTGGCAGTGGGGTTTAACAAGACAGCATTCGTGTTTACGCGATCTAACACCCCCCCCCCCCGCCGTGCCGGATTATCGTAGTAGCACAAGTAGCTACTACATATGTAGTTAGCTACTACATCAAGTTCAAGTTCATTTATCAGGTATAGCCATGTGAGCCATTCGGCTCTTGAATCGGGTGCAACCGCAACAAACAAAAACATCTTAAAGTGACTATGTGACTGAGTGCAAACAGAAAATCCAAGAAAAGACAGCAAAATATTGCAGAAAAAACACAGCTACTACACGTACATGTGTAGTACATGTGTAGTAGCTTCTACATATGTAGCTGCTACATGTGTAGAAGCTACTTCTACACATGTAGCTACATATGTAGCTGCTACATGTGTAGTAGCTACGGGACCCGCACTTTCAAGGTGCCCCCGCGCAAAAATGTTTTCAAGCTCTCAATTCCGGTGCAATAGTTCTGCACTTGCTCAATTACTATAGTACAATACCGCCTTCGACTTTTACGAACGACCGGGTGTTCGCGACTTGTCGTATTATCTGGCCGAACAGCAAATGAAAAAATACAATTACTTTACTATGCAAGTAAAAAAAATTACGTGTTTTAATATTTACGTGTTTATTTCATTTTATTTAGGGCCCCTTTATAACATCTAGCTCCAGGCCTCACACGAGCTTAATCCGACATTGCCTATTGCTATAGTACTATACTACCTTCGACTTTTACGAACGACCGGGTGTTCAAGGTTCGCCATTTGTCGCATTACCTGTCAATTACTTGACTATGCAAGTTCAACATTGACGTGTTTCAATATTTACGTGTTTTTTGTTATTTAAGGCCCCTTAATAACGTAAACACTACAGGCCCCGCACTATCTTAATCCGACACTGCCTCCCCCCCCCATCCTATACGATGTAGAAATGTGAATAGCGTCACTTGAAAAGTCACTTGTAGAGCCGGCAGAACGGCCACGGACTTCGCGACCCTCCCTCCCCGCCCTCTCTCTCGTGTCCGAATCACACATCTGCTGAAGATGTCTCCCTTCCTCTCTCTCTCTCCCGTCTCTCTCTCTCTCTCCTGGCCGGCTGTGAGCAAAGTGTGACTTGGCCCTAATTGAATGATTGATCGTAGCTCTGCCACGTATCACGATCTCTCTCTCTCTCCTCTCTCTCTCCTCTCTCTCACTCCCCTCTCTCCCCTTTCTCTCTCTCGCCTCTCTTTTTTTTTTTTTTTTACGATCAGTGGAAACAAGAAGATGCTCGGTGTATTCGGCACTTTGTTTCGGTCATCATTTCGTAAAATTTTTTTTTTTTTTTTTTTTTTTTTTTTTTTTTTAAACTGGGCTTTATGTAGCCCTCGTTCGCTCTTTCGCTCACTCTCTCGCTCGCTCGCTCTCTCGCTCTCTCTCTCACTCGCTCTCTCTCTCGCTCGTTCTGTCGCTCATTCTTTCGTTCACTCTCTCGTTATGTACGCCGCCCCCCTCGCAGTCCGACGGCCTCCGACGGGTAGCTCATAACAGCATGCAGAGCTCCCCGTCATCTGCCACGGAGCACACGGCCTCCTCCATCGCCCACTGCTCCATGAAGGCCGGCACGGCGTGGGTCAACCGTGCATGGCGGAACTCCAGCCACACCCTGGCTCCGACCAGAGCGCGGAAGATGCCCAGGCTGCTGGCCGGACGTTTCCCCTCCAGGGCCACTTTCCTCGCCCTGTAAATGGCGAGCTTGGCGTAGCCGACGAGCACGTTGACCAGCCCCTGAAGATGTTGGGATCCGTCGCCCTTTCGGTATCCAAAGATGAGGACCGTCGGGGAGAAGTGGAGGCTGAACTTTAGTAGGATGTTTCTCAGGACCTTGAACAGCGAGTCCAGGCTCTTGCACTCCACGTATTGGTGCGCCACCGTCTCCACTTTACCGCAGAACCGGCACTCCGGGGGCGTGTCGGTGAAGCGCGCCAGGGAGGCGTTGGTGGTGACGGTGCCGTGGGCGATGCTCCAGCTGAGGTCGCCGATGCGGTTGTACGTCGGGCTGGAGTAGAGTTGCCTCCAGCGAGGCCTCTCCGGAGAGATGCAGGGCAGGGCTTTCCTCCAGGCATGGTCCTTGTGGCTCCTCAGGGTGTCCTGTTGGTGAAACCGGACCATGTAGGAGTAGAGCACCTTCCTCTTGACATTTGCGAAGGCCACCTCTGGTAGGTCTTCCAGCCGGCACAGGTTGTGATCCGCCTTCGCTTGTCGGCATTGGCGCTGCAGCGGCACGACGGAGAGCTCCGGTGGAGGGGGACCGAGAGGGGCCTCGTCGTCCCCAACGCCGATGGGGGGCGTTCTCCCCGCTGCCGCTGAGAAGGCTTCCTTGGCTTCGGCCAGGATCCGGGCAGCCACCCGGAGCGATTGCAGCCCTGTCTTTGTGGCCATGTCTGCTGGTCCGAGCCACCGGCCCCGTGTTCCAGGCTCCACCAGATCTCCCATCCTGGTGAGCCGCGCGTTGGTGAGGCGCCTCTCCATGCCGGGGGTGGCGGTGGTGGACGGCAGCTTTGTCTGCGGGTTCCTGAGGATCGGTTCGAAGACCAGATCCTCGGCCGATCGCGGCCGGTTCAGCCTCCTGACGGCGAGGGTGCTCCACGTCTGCAGGACGCTCCTGTAGAAAGGTGGCAGTTGTCCCAGTGGGAGGCCCTGCAGGTCCATATAGAATAGTTGTTTGGAGCACTGCAGACCCCCCAGCTGTTTGAGTAGGAAGGAGGCCGTGACGCTCCAGGCTGGTGCAGGGGTGGTGGTGTGCAGGAACTTTTGTGCGGCCTGCAGTCGGAAGGTGGCCAGCTGACTCCGCACGCACACCAGCCCGTGACCGCCCTCGTCCAGTGGCAGGGCCAGGACCCCAGCCGCGACCCGGTGTCCTCTGCCCGACCAGAAGAAGTCGAGGACTCGCTTCTGAAGCGCGTTGACGAGGCTCATGGGGGGGTGCAGGGAGAAGAGTCGGTGCCACAGCATGGACGTCACCAGCTGGTTCACCACCAACGTCTTTGTCCTGAAGGTGAGGAACTTGCACAGGCGACTCCAGGTGCCCAGCCGCTCCTTCACCTTCTCCTCCAGCTCGACCCAGTTCCTTTGCGGTGGTTCCTCCTCTGGTCCCAGGAACACCCCCAGGTGGTGCAGCGATGTTGTGCTCCAATTGATGGTTTTTGCCTTCTCCGGACACTCGGTCATGTCCCACGCTCCAACCAGCAGGCCGCAGCACTTTTGCCAGTTCATTTTGGATGAGGAGGCCTTAGAAAAGACCTTTTGACACTCGTGCAGCAGGGCGACATCATCCAGGGAACGAAGGATGAGGAGGATGTCATCGGCGTATGCCGTCAGGACCAAACTGACGCTTGGTTCCCTGAGCACCAGGCCGCTGAGTCTCCGCCTTATGAGACTCAGGAAAGGCTCTAATGCCAGTGCATAAAGTTGGCCCGACAATGGGCATCCCTGTCTCACTCCTCGCTCGAATTTGACGGGGGCAGTGAGGGTGCCGTTGATCTTGATCATGCACTCTGCCTTGGTGTAGAGTAGGCGGATCGTTCGGACAAACCCATCTCCAAAACCAAAGGTCTTGAGGGTTCCCAGCAGGTATTTGTGGTCCACTCTGTCAAAAGCCTTTTCCTGGTCAAGGGCCAGAAACGCGATTGGGATGCCCAACCTCCGGGACATCGCGATGAGGTCTCTGACCAGGAAGATGCCGTCGTGGATGGTTCGTCCGGGGATGGTGTAGGACTGGTCCCTGTTTACGACTTGTGCAATCACCCCTTTCAGTCGCAGGGAGAGAGCCTTCGTCAATATTTTGTAGTCGGTGTTCAGGAGGGACACCGGACGCCAGTTTTGTAGGTGCCTCAGGTCTCCGTTCTTGGGAAGCAGAGTGAGCACCGCCCTCCTCCAAGACTGAGGCATCACCCCGGTGACAGAGGCTTCCTCCAGCACCTCTCTGTAGTCCTCCCGTAGGGATGGCCAAAAAGCGGCGTAAAACTCCCCTGTTAGCCCGTCTAACCCTGGGGATTTATTTGGGGCCAGTCCTCCTACAGCTGCGTCAAGGTCATTCCTGGTGAGCTTTTGCTCCAGCAGCTCTTTCCCGTCTTCCTCCAGGGTGGGTAGACCGCTCCATGCCTCCGCCTGGGCCACTCCCGATGTTTCTTCAGGGGAGAACAGGCTGCCGTAGAAGTCTCTGATGATGGTCGACTTCTGCTGGAGTTCGTGCGCCAGGACACCGTCACCATCAAAGAGGCACTCCATGTATTTGCGTCTCCCGTTCTGCCTCCCAAGGGAGTAGAAAAACGGGGATCCCGTGTCGAGGTCTGTGATGAGCTTCACCCGGGATCGCACAAATGCTCCCCTCGTCTGCTCCTCCTGTAGGCCTTTGAGACGCTCCCTAATCTCCTCGTATTCTCGAAGAAGAGCAGGGTCACTGTCCTCGGCGAGGCGACTCTCCAAATCGAGGACCCGGGCTTCCATGTCTGTGATGTCCGCGTTCTTCAGTCTGGTGCTCCCCCAGGTGTATTGTTGGCACAACAGCCTGGTGTGCACTTTGCCCATATCCCACCATTGGGCCAGAGAGTCGAACTGCGTTTTGGTTTTTCTCCACTCTTCCCAGAAGTCCTCGAACATCTCTATGAAGGTGCCATCCCCCAGCAGCGAGTTGTTAAAATGCCAGTGGGACGCACCCTCGCGGGCTCTCTCCAGCTTGACACGGAGCACGATGAGGTTGTGGTCCGTGAAGGGTGCCGCCCTGATGCCAGATGTTATGGCGCACGTCACAAAGTTTTTAGAGATGTAAAATCTGTCGAGCCTGGACTGTGTCACCGAGCCATCGCGCCTCGTCCTCGTGTACGTGAACTGGCGTTGGCCTGGGTGATGTATGCGCCACACGTCCACCAAGGCGGCGTCCTCCAGTAGTCCCTGCATCTCCCTCTTCGGCCCAACTCCCCCCTGCTGCCTTCCCGAACGATCCAGGGCGCCGATTGTGCAGTTGTGGTCGCCACCCACAATCACGCACTCGTCGTCCGGGATCCCAGCCAGGTGCCTCCTCAGGAGGTGCAGGAACGGGATCTTCTCCTTGTTGTTGACCGGCGCGTACACGTTCAGTAGGTGGGTGGTGACATCGCCCACCCTGACCGTTACCGCGAGCAGCCTTCCCTTCACCACTTCGGTCTGGGTGATGAGTTCGGGATGAAACCCTTTAGCGAACAGGGTCGCGACTCTCTCTCCCATCACTCATCCCTATCTCTCTAACCCTCTCTCTCCTCTGTCCCCTCTCTCTCCTTTTTTACGATCAGTGGAAACAAGAAGATGCTAGGTGTATTCGGCATTTTGATTCGTTCATCATTTCGTAATTTTTTTTAAACATTTTTAAACTTACCTTTATGTAAAACCCCCACCTCTCGCTCACTCTCTCGCTCACTCTCTCGCTTACCCTCTCTCTCCTCTGTCCCCTCTCTCTCTTTTTCTTTTTACCCAAAGCTCCCGAAAGAGCTTGCAAGAATTGCCGACGCCGACTGTGTTTCAAATCAGCGTGGCGGGGTATTGGGGAAAGTTTTCAATTAGCAATAATCGCGCCCCGGATAAACCTCATTGCCTACGATACTGCAACTGCGCAAAGCTCTCTCCTCCCATCTCTCATCTCTATCAGTCTTACCCAGGCGAAGATGGCGGTGTACAGAACGAGGAAGAAGATGCTGCAAGGTGACACTGACGGCTGCTCTGTGCTGCTTCCAGTGTTCAGGGGCCTGCTCAAGGCGCGGCTCCGGCTGGAGCACGCCATGTACCACACACGTGTCGGTGATGTGCAGCGCGTCTTCTTCGAACGCTGGGGAGCCGGACAAGCCCCTCTCTGCACCAGCGTGGACGGCACCCTCGTGGTGTTCACCTTCTGAAGCGCTCGCTCGTCACCGTGGCGTGCGCGATGACCACCACCACCACAACCACCACCACCACAATCATCACCACCACCACCACGTGGCTTTTCTTTTGTATTGTGCGCAGTGCTTTTAGCGCCACAGCGCGTCGATTTGTAGCGATTATTTTCATTTGTGTTGCTGGTGACTTTGTGTGTTTCATATCGAAATCGCCTCCAGTGCTTTTGCTGCTGGCGGCAATAAAAGTTGTTTAAAAGTCAAAGTATCCACTCTCTCACTCTCTCCTCTCTCTCCCCCTCGCGTAACGAGCACCCACGACACGACACTGCACCTGCCGTGAGAGGAATTCGCCAGAGCCACAGATTGCGATGAGTACGAATGGGAAAGGGGCGGTGGAGGGGGGGTCGTGATGGGGTAGGGGGGCTAACGTGCCATCTTAATCCTATGATGAGGATGGCAGCAGCAGCAGTCTGTGGGTCTCTGTAAGTCTGTGGGTCTCTGTGTGAGTCTATGGGTCTCTGTGTGAGTCTATGGGTTCTCTGTGTGAGTCTATGGGTCTCTGTGTAAGTCGGTGGGTCTCTGTGTGAGTCTGTGGGTCTCTGTGTGAGTCTATGGGTCTCTGCACACACTGTGACACACACTGTGACACACTGTGACACACACACACACTGTGACACACACACACACTGACACACACACTGTGACACACACACACTGTGACACACACACACTGTGACACACACACACACTGTGACACACACACACTGTGACACACACACTGTGACACACACACACACTGTGACACACACACACTGTGATACACACACACACTGTGACACACACACACTGTGACACACACACACACTGTGACACACACACACTGTGACACACACACACTGTGACACACACACTGTGACACACACACTGTGACACACACACTGTGACACACACACACACACACTGTGACACACACACTGTGACACACACACACTGTGACACACACACACTGTGACACACACACACTGTGACACACACACTGTGACACACACACACACACTGTGACACACACACTGTGACACACACACACTGTGACACACACACACTGTGACACACACACAGGCGTACGGGGTGGTGGGCTGCTTCCGATGCTGCGTCGCGGAGTTTGTAACGCAACGCGCATGGGGCGGGGGGGTGCTCTCTCTCGACAACAGCGATGGGGTTAGGGGTTTGTGCGGTACATGGGGGGGGGGGGGGCTAGTGGGGGGCTGTGGGGGGGGGGCACGGTGGGGGTAGGGGGAGCAGGAGGCGTGCGGGAGAGGATTGAGAGAAGGAGGCGAGTCGGGCAGGAAGTTGCGCTGTGGTGGGGGGGGATAGGCGAGGAGGGTGGGGGTGGGGGGGTGATGGTGGGGGGTAGGTGTGATGGGGGGGGTGTGATGGTGGGGGGGGGTAGGTGTGGTGGGGGGGGATAGGCGAGGAGGGTGGGGGGGTGATGGTGGGGAGAGGGGGGTGTGATGGGGGGGGGGGTAGGTGTGATGGGGGGGGGGTGTGATGGTGGGGGGGGGGGTAGGTGTTATGGGGGGGGGGTGTGTGATGGTGGGGGGGTAGGTGTGATGGTGGGGGGGGGGGCGGGTGTGATGGTGGGGGGGTGTAGGTGTGATGGTGGGGGGGGGGTGTGATGGTGATGGGGTTGCCCCTACGAATTGCGACGGTGACTCGAGATCCTCTCCCCTAGGTCGACTCAGCCTCAAATGAGCACCTGGTGCGCCGTGTGTGGCAAACATCGCCACTGGGGAGAGACAAAGGCGGCCGGGCGTGGTCGCTAACGCACCCGTCGCGTTCCACCGTGCCGGCCTTCATAGGTGCGACTCGCTAACAGCACTTGCCCCCTAACAGTCTGTTACAGGCTACACGGGGGACCTTTGTCTTTGTTGGGGGGGGGGGGGAATGGGTGGATGGGTGGGTGGGTGGATGAATGGGTGGGTGGATGAGTGGGTGGGTGGATGAGTGGGTGGGTGGGTGGGTGAGTGGGTGGATGAATGGGTGGGTGGTGGGTGGATGAATGGGTGGGTGGGAGATGGTTTGAATGTGAAGATCTTGGCTCGCATAGCCGTGGTGTGATGGTGGTGGTGGTGGGGGGGAGGCAGCTTTAGTGGGGTGGTGGGAGTAGGGTGGGGGTGTAGGGTGGGGGTGTAGGGTGGGGGGGGTAGGGTGGGGGGGTAGGGTGGGGGGGGTAGGGTGGGGGGTAGGGTGGGGGGGGGGCAGTGTCTGGGCCGCTTTGGCTTCGGGTGCTTCTCTACATTGGCGCTTCGCTCCGATTGGACTCAGGGCTCAGAGTCCGTTAAAGCCCCCAGCCCCTCCCCCCAGTTCCCCCCCAGCCCCTCCCCCCCCAGCCCCTCCCCCCCCCCAGCCCCTCCCCCCCCAGCCCCTCCCCCACAGCCCCCCCCCCAGCCCCTCCCCCCAGCCCCCCACACACAATTCCATTCCAAGCATCAGAGCCCTTTTCTCAATTCCGCTGCAAAAATTGTTAAGCAAATTATCTCAAGCGGTGGTGCTGGTGGTCATGGCGATGCTTGCCGCTGCGTTGTCAGTGATGCACGAACAACAACAATCAACAACAACAACAAACAACAACAACAACATGAAATCTATGGGACAGTGGGTAGGGTCAGGAAAATGTGGACCATCTAGTAAACGCATAGAGACCCACCCATCACCCACCCACCACTCATCCATCTACCCACCAATCACCCACCCAGCACCCAGCACCCACCACCCAGCACCCACCACCCACCCAGCACCCACCCAGCACCCACCCACCCAGCACCCACCCACCACCCACCCACCACCCAGCACCCAACACCCACCACCCAGCACCCAACACCCACCACCCAGCACCCACCACCCACCACCCACCCACCCACCACCCATCCAGCACCCACCCAGCACCCACCCACCCACCAATCACCCACCCAGCACCCAGCACCCAGCACCCAGCACCCACCCACCCACCCACCACCCACCCACCCAGCACCCACCAATCACCCACCCACCACCCACCACCCACCACCCACCACCCACCCACCACCCACCCACCCACCACCCAACCAGCACCCACCACCCACCCACCCAGCACCCACCCACCACTCACCAATCACCCACCCACTCACTCACTCACTCACCCACCCACCACCCACCCACCACCCACCCACCACCCACCCACCACCCAACCAGCACCCACCACCCACCCACCCACCCAGCACCCACCCACCACTCACCAATCACCCACCCACTCACTCACTCACTCACCCACCACCACCACCCACCACCCACCCACCACCCAACCAGCACCCACCACCCACCCACCCAGCACCCACCCACCACTCACCAATCACCCACCCACTCACTCACTCACTCACCCACCCACCCACCCACCCACCCACTCACTCATCCACCCACTCATTCATCCACCCACCCACTCACTCATCCACCCATCTACCCACCCACCAATCACCCACCAACACCCACCCACCATCCACCCACCAATCACTCATCCATCTACCCATCCACCCACCAATCACTCACCCACCACCCACCAATCACCCAACTCACCACCCACCCGACCCAACTCGCCACCCACCCCAACCCCACTCACCATATCCACCCAACCCACCCACCACTCAGTTTTCAGTTTCATTTCTTCGGCACAGCTCTGTGAGCCATACGGCACTTGAATCCGCTGCAACCGCGACAAACAACCACCGACCCACCCAGCCCCACCCAGCCCCACCCAGCCAGCCGCCCCCCACGTCTCACCTTGCTCATGCACGAAGTAGGCCAGGTAGAGGTCGAGCTCCTTGATGGACACGGCGATGTGCCGCGGCTGCACGCAGAGCGCCGGCTGGGCGCACAGCGGCGACTTCACCAGCCGCTCGCCGTCCGTGCTCTCGAGGGGAACCCCCTTGAAGAGGATGACCATGACGAGGTCGAGGCGCCACACTTTGTCGGCCTGCCGGAGGCAGTCGATGCGACGGATCTTACCCTTCTGGTCGGGGTTCGAGACGACGCAGCAGGGGGCCTTCCTGCCCGTGACGGTCAGCACGAAGTCCTCGCGGCACTCGGGGCGGATGTCCTTGCGCAGCTTGGCGAGCAGGCGGGAGGCCCACTTCTGCTTGACGTCGACCTTCTCGGCCACGAGTTCCTCCTTGGCGGCGCGCTCCTCGTCGCGAGACATGCGCTTCTCGTGCTTCTTGAAGTACTTGCGCTTGCGCGCCTGCAGGTTGAACCACACGTACGAGAAGGAGCGCACGTGCGGAAGCAGCGCCTCGATGAACGGGTGGAACTCGTCCTGTTCGTGGGGGGTGGGAGGGTGGAGGGGGGGGGGTGGTGGTGAGAGGTTGTGTGAAATGTTGTAGGTGGTGGAATGGTGAGGTGGTGGTTGAGGTTGCGGAGGGTGAGATTGTGGTGGTGGTGAGATGGTTGTGGTGGTGGTGGTGGTGGAGATGGTGAGATGGTGGTGGTGGTGAGAGGTTATGAAATGTTGTAGGTGGTGAGGTGGTGAGGTGGTGAGGTGGTGAGGTGGTGGTGGTGGTGAGAGGTTATGAAATGTTGTTGGTGGTGGAAGTGTTGAGGTGGTGAGATGATGATGGTGGAGGTGGTGAGATGGTGGTGGTGCAGGCGGTGGTGGTGGTGGTGGTTGCGGAGGGCGAGATTGTGGTGGAGATGGTGAGATGGTGGTGGTGGTGGTGAGAGGGTGTGAAATGTTGTAGGTGGTGGAAGTGAGATGGTTGTGATGGTGGTGGTTGTGGTGGTGGCCGTGGCGGTGGTGGCGGTGCCGAGTGGGAGACACAAACGAGACACAATTAGACACGGCCAATTAAATTGGCGCGTGAACTCCGTTGATTGGTGACCACGTGACTCTGCGGGTCAACATGGGAGCCACTCACTAATGGATTGACGCACGAGCGTTAATTAACGAGCCCGTGTGACCACGTGACACAGCTAATAGATCGTCATCATCACCATCATCATCTCTCCCTATGGTCCGCGGGTGGGAATCTCGGTCAATGTGAGTAACGCTTTGGGTTAACCGCCATGGCAATGTGGAATTTCCAGCACGGGTTCTCTGCACGGCTGTGAACGAGATGATGAGCTACAAACACCCTCGATGCAGGAAATCGCCCACCCGCTCGCCCACCCGCTCACCCACTCGCTCACCCACTCGCTCACCCGCTCGCTCGCCCACCCGCTCGCCCACTCCCTTTACCCGCTCGCTCGCCCACCCGCTCGCCCGCTCGCTCATCCGCTCACGCGCCCGCCAGCTCACCCGCTCGCTCACCCACCCGCTCGCTCGCCCCGCTCGTTCACCCGCTCGCTCGCCCCGCTCGCTCACCCGCTCGCTCACTCCGCTCGCTCACCCGCTCGCTCACCCACTCACTCAGCCACACACTCACTCACTAATTCACCCACTCGCTCACCCACTCACTCAGCCACACACTCACCCACTAATTCACCCACTCGCGTACTCACTCATCCACTCCTTCACTCAGCCATACACTCCCCCCCCCGCAACCTCCGATTATAGCGCCGTTGGCTTACGTACGGTGCGAAAGAAGTTCAACATACACAGACTCACACAGAGATCCATAGACTCGTCACACAAAGATCCATAGACTCACACAGAGTTCCATAGAGTCGTCACAGAGAGTCCCATAGACTCCTCACACAGAGACCCATAAACTCCTCACACAGAGACTCAGACTCACACAGTAGAGACCCATAGACTCCTCACACAGAGACACATAGACTCTTCATACAGAGACCCATAGACTCACACAGAGACCCGTAGACTCATCACACAGATATCCATAGACTCGTCATACAAAGATCCATGGACTCACACAGAGTCCCATAGACTCATCAAACAGAGACCCATGGACTCACACAGAGACCCACAGACTCATCACACAGAGATCCATAGACTCGCCACACAGAGATCCATGGACTCACACAGAGTCCCATAGACTCAACAAACAGAGACCCATAGACTCACAGAGACCCATGGACTCACACAGAGACCCACAGACTCATCACACAGAGACCCATAGACTCACACAGAGACCCATGGACTCACACAGAGACCCGTAGACTCACACAGAGACCCACAGACTCATCACACAGAGACCCATAAATGCATCAAACAGACAACCATAGACTCACACACTCATCGAGCACTTTCAGATGCTGCTGCTGCTTCTGCGGCCGTCTGGAACGCTCTCTTCCTTCCGATGCGAGGAAGCCACTGGCAGCTGTGATGCACTTTTAAATCATCATCGTCTACATTGACAAACTCATTTCTCTGGAACTGCTTCTTGTTGTTGTTGTTGTGTTTGTGAGTTTGTTGTCTTTCTCCCTGGCACCTCCGATTTAGTTACGGTTGGCTACGTACGGTGCGAAAGAAGTTCAACATACGGTGCACACACATCGACTGACATAGAGACCCGTAGAATCACGCAGAGACCCATAGATTGGTGGTGGTGGTGGGGACGGGGCTGGTGGGGTGGGGGGCTGGTGGGGGGGGGGGGGGGTGGTGGTGGGGGGAGGGGGGGTGGGGAGGGGGGCTGGTGGGGAGGGGGGCTGGTGGTGGTGGTGGTGGGGGGGGCGTGTTGGGGGGCTGGTGGTGGTGGGGGGCTGGTGGGGGGTTGGTGGTGGTGGTGGGGAGGGGGGCTGGTGGTGGAGGGGGGCCTGTTGGGGGGCTGGTGGGGGGCTGGTGGTGGAGGGGGTGGGGGGCCTGTTGGGGGGCTGGTGGGGGGCTGGTGGGGGCTGGTGGGGGGCTGGTGGTGGTGGTGGGGAGGGGGGCTGGTGGTGGCAGTTGGGTTGAGGGCTGGTGGGGGGCTGGTGGGGGGTGGTGTTGGTGGGGGGAGGGGTGGTGTAGCGGATTGAACCCCGGGGGGAGGAGGGGGGGGGGCGCGACCGTGGGGGCTTCGATCCTCCCAGTGACGATGCTGGAGCGTCCTCCCCTAGGTCGACTCAGCCTCAGACGAAGTAACCTGGTGCTGTGTGTGGTGTGAACCGTCGCCACTCGGGGAGACAAAGGCGGCCCGGGCGTGGTTGCTGTCCACCCGCCCCCCTCGTGTGCACTGCCGGCCTAACAGCACTTGCCCCGGCAGTCTGTGAGAGGCTACACGGGGGATCTTTGTCTTTGGTGGAGGGGAGGGGGGGAAGGATGTGGGGGTGGGGGGGAGGGGCCGTGCTCTACAAAGACAAAGGTGCCCCGTGTAGCCTCGCGAGTGATGTCACGGCGCCTGTCATGAAGGCCGGCAAGGAACACGGTGGGGTGGGTGTCTCAACAACATCACCACCACGCCCGGCCGCCTTTGTCTCTCTAGTTGCAATTGCTACACACACCGCACCAGGTACTCGTTTTAAGGCTGAGTCGACCTAGGGGAGGCCCGAGGAACGCACAGATGCACACGTGCCAGTGTGCATCCCGTACACAGAATCCCAAAGACTTACACAGAGACCCATAGACTTACACAGAGACCCATAGACTCACACAGAACCCCATAGACTCACACAGAACCCCATAGACTCACACAGAGCCCCATAGACTCACACAGAGTCCCATAGACTCACACAGAACCCCATAGACTCACACAGAGCCCCATAGACTCACACAGAGCCCCATAGACTCACACAAAGACCCATAGACTCACACAGAGACCCATAGACTCACACAGAACCCCATAGACTTACACAGAGACCCATATACTCACACAGAGCCCCATAGACTCACACAGAACCCCATAGACTTACACAGAGACCCATAGACTCACACAGAGCCTCATAGACTCACACAGAACCCCATAGACTTACACAGAGACCCATAGACTCACACAGAACCCCATAGACTTACACAAAGACCCATAGACTCACACAGAGACCCATAGACTCACACAGAACCCCATAGACTTACACAGAGACCCATATACTCACACAGAGCCCCATAGACTCACACAGAACCCCATAGACTTACACAGAGACCCATAGACTCACACAGAGCCTCATAGACTCACACAGAACCCCATAGACTTACACAGAGACCCATAGACTCACACAGAGCCCCATAGACTCACACAGAGACCCATAGACTTACACAGAGACCCATAGACTCACACAGAACCCCATAGACTTACACAGAATCCCATAGACTCACACAGAGTCCCATAGACTCACACAGAGACCCATAGACTCACACAGAATCCCATAGACTCACACAGAGACCCGTAGACTCACACAGAGACCCATAGACTTACACAGAGACCCATAGACTCACACAGAATCCCATAGACTTACACAAAGCCCCATGGACTTACACAGAGACCCATAGAGTTGCGGTGGTGCTTAGTGGGCTGACCACAAAACCGCCTTGGGTCACGCTGTGGTCAGCGTGGGTTCGTCAATAATATGTTTCAGGAATGACCACCACACGCACGAAGACAAAGCTCCCCCGTGTAGCCTCTAACAGACTGTCGGGGCAAGTGCTGTTAGCGAGTAGCAGCAGCGCCTATGAAGGAGACAAAGGCAAAGATCCCCCGTGTAGCCTCTATCAGACTGTCGGGGCAAGTGCTGTTAGCGAGGAACAGCAGCACGGCATCAGCTACGCCGCAGATGTATCCCGGGCCGCGTGTGTTTTTCCATTAGGTCAATAGGGGTCCAAGATTTTGTATTTCCTTTAGCCCCCCCCCCCAATAACACCACCACCACCACCACCCACCACCACCACCACCTCCCACCACCATCACCCCGTCCCCTCCATCCTCCCCCCACCATCTCCATCCCCTTCCTCTGCACCACACCCATCTCCTCCCACGATTTCTGTCGATTCCAGACCACTGGTTCATCTCCATCACCGCCACCACCACCACCACCATACTAGTGTTCAACCACCACAACCACCAACCACCCACATCGTGTCCAAACACCAGCACCACCCCAACCACCACAACTACCAGCACCACCCAACCAGCACAACCACCAGCACCGCCACCACTTTCACACTTTGTCCAACTACCACAACCACCAACAAACACTAACCACATCGTGTTCAACCACCACAACCACCACAACCACCAGGACCGCCACCACCACCACCACACTGTGTCCAACCACCACAACCACCCCAACCACCACAACCACCAACCACACGATGTCCAACCACCACAACCACCACCACCACACTGTGTTCGACCACCACCACCACCACCGCACACTCTGCGTGTGAGTTGCGTCTCTCTCTGTCTGTCTGTCTCTCTCCCTCCCCCCTCTCCCCTCTCGGGAATCCTCTCCCTGTGATGAGAGCCCCTCGTCGGCACTGTACCCGCTTATATAATTATCCTCTCGACCGCTCTCCCTCACTCTCCCCTCCCACTCGCTCGCTCGCTCTCTCTCTCACTGCCCTCTGTCTAACAAGCTCTCGCTCGCTCTGGCTCACTCACTCTGCCCTATCTCACGATCTCACCGCGGCCTGACACACAGAGAGACACGCACACTCAAATAGACAGCAGCGGGCGTCGTCAGGGTCGGGATCGAACCGACGGACCTCCTGTACACCAGGCGAGGTCGTCAACATCCCATAGCCAACGCAATGATGATGATGATGAGAGAGAGACGCAGACTCCAAACGTACATCACGTATCAGGGGTAGGGATCGAACCGACGGACCTCCTGTACACGAGGCGAGGTCGTCAACATCCCATAGCCAACGCAATGATGATGATGATGAGAGAGAGACGCAGACTCCAAACGTACATCACGTATCAGGGGTAGGGATCGAACCGACGGACCTCCTGTACACCAGGCGAGGTCGTCAACATCCCATAGCCAACGCAATGATGATGATGATGAGAGAGAGACGCAGACTCCAAACGTACATCACGTATCAGGGGTAGGGATCGAACCGACGGACCTCCTGTACACCAGGCGAGGTCGTCAACATCCCATAGCCAACGCAATGATGATGATGATGAGAGAGAGACGCAGACTCCAAACGTACATCACGTATCAGAGGTAGGGATCGAACCGACGGACCTCCTGTACACCAGGCGAGGTCGTCAACATCCCATAGCCAACGCAATGATGATGATGATGAGAGAGAGACGCAGACTCCAAACGTACATCACGTATCAGGGGTAGGGATCAAACCGACGGACCTCCTGTACACCAGGCGAGGTCGTCAACATCCCATAGCCAACGCAATGATGATGATGATGATGAGAGAGACGCAGACTCCAAATGTACATCACGTATCAGGGGTAGGGATCGAACCGACGGACCTCCTGTACACCAGGCGAGGTCGTCAACATCCCATAGCCAACGCAATGATGACGATGATGATGAGAGACACGCAGACTCCAAACGTACATCACGTATCAGGGGTAGGGATCGAACCGACGGACCTCCTGTACACCAGGCGAGGTCGTCAACATCCCATAGCCAACGCAATGATGATGATGATGAGAGAGAGACGCAGACTCCAAACGTACATCACGTATCAGGGGTAGGGATCGAACCGACGGACCTCCTGTACACCAGGCGAGGTCGTCAACATCCCATAGCCAACGCAATGATGATGATGATGAGAGAGAGACGCAGACTCCAAACGTACATCACGTATCAGGGGTAGGGATCGAACCGACGGACCTCCTGTACACCAGGCGAGGTCGTCAACATCCCATAGCCAACGCAATGATGATGATGATGAGAGAGAGACGCAGACTCCAAACGTACATCACGTATCAGGGGTAGGGATCGAACCGACGGACCTCCTGTACACCAGGCGAGGTCGTCAACATCCCATAGCCAACGCAATGATGATGATGATGAGAGAGAGACGCAGACTCCAAATGTACATCACGTATCAGGGGTAGGGATCGAACCGACGGACCTCCTGTACACGAGGCGAGGTAGTCAACATCCCAGAGCAAACGCGTCAAACCTCACTCATCAGCCCCGGGCAATGCATTCGCTGTTGGGCGACGCTGAGTTAAATGACAATTAATTAATAATAATTATAACAATTCTACTTATTATTAATATTATACTTCATACGTAAAAAACTAACCCGGCCCAGAGGTTTTGCTCGCTTAAAACAAAGCGGCCGTCTGGAACGCTCTCTTCCTCGTCGATGTTAGGAAGCGACTGGGAGCTGTGATGCACTTTAAAATCACATTCTTAGGTTTTTTTCGGTAAAGTCGCGTAGGTAAAACATTAAAATTAATAAAAGTAAAATAAAATAAAAATCACCGACGTTTCGAAGGCAACACAAGCCTCCGTCTTCAGGTGGAACCGTCACAGCCACGACAGCTGTATCAAGTAAATGAGAGATTACAAGAGCTACCACTCCGTATATATATTAATATTAATAAAAAGTGTGCCGTACTTGGCCCTTCCCCTCTTCAACCATTATATATACGGAGTGGTAGCTCTTGCAATCTCTCATTTACTTGATACAGCTGTCGTGGCTGTGACGGTTCCACCTGAAGACGGAGGCTTGTGTTGCCTCCGAAACGTCGTGATTTTTTATTTTATTTTACTTTTATTAATTTTAATGTTTTTTTCCTACGTGGTGACTTTACCGAAAAAAACTAAGAATATGAATCCTTGCGGTCACGAAAGCTTCAAATCTAGAATAAATGCACTTTAAAATCGTCATCGTTGTTGTTGTTGTTGTGGTGGTGTTTAGTGTTGTTGTTGTTGTGTTTAGTGTTGTTGTTGTTGTTGTGGTGTTTAGTGTTGTTGTTGTTGTTGTGGTGGAGGTGTTTAGTGTTGTTGTTGTTGTGCTTAGTGTTGTTGTTGTTGTTGTGGTGGTGGTGTTTAGTGTTGTTGTTGTTGTTGTGGTGTTTAGTGTTGTTGTTGTTGTTGTGGTGGTGGTGTTTAGTGTTGTTGTTGTTGTGCTTAGTGTTGTTGTTGTTGTTGTGGTGGTGGTGTTTAGTGTTGTTGTTGTTGTGGTGGTGTTTAGTGTTGTTGTTGTGGTGGTGTTTAGTGTTGTTGTTGTTGTTGTGTTTAGTGTTGTTGTTGTTGTGGTGGTGGTGTTTAGTGTTGTTGTTGTTGTGGTGGTGTCTAGTGTTGTTGTTGTTGTGTTTAGTGTTGTTGTTGTTGTTGTGGTGGTGTTTAGTGTTGTTGTTGTGGTGGTGTTTAGTGTTGTTGTTGTTGTGGTGGTGTTTAGTGTTGTTGTTGTTGTGGTGGTGGTGTTTAGTGTTGTTGTTGTTGTGGTGTCTAGTGTTGTTGTTGTTGTGTTTAGTGTTGTTGTTGTTGTGGTGGTGGTGTTTAGTGTTGTTGTTGTGGTGGAGTTTAGTGTTGTTGTTGTTGTGGTGGTGTTTAGTGTTGTTGTTGTTGTTGTGGTGTTTAGTGTTGTTGTTGTTGTGGTGTTTAGTGTTGTTGTTGTTGTGGTGGTGTCTAGTGTTGTTGTTGTTGTTGTGGTGTTTAGTGTTGTTGTTGTTGTGTTTAGTGTTGTTGTTGTTGTGGTGGTGTTTAGTGTTGTTGTTGTTGTTGTGTTTAGTGTTGTTGTTGTTGTTGTGGTGTTTAGTGTTGTTGTTGTTGTTGTGGTGTTTAGTGTTGTTGTTGTTGTGGTGGTGTTTAGTGTTGTTGTTGTTGTTGTGGTGGTGGTGTCTAGTGTTGTTGTTGTTGTTGTGGTGTTTAGTGTTGTTGTTGTTGTGGTGTTTAGTGTTGTTGTTGTTGTGGTGGTGTTTAGTGTTGTTGTTGTTGTGGTATTTAGTGTTGTTGTTGTTGTGGTGGTGTTTAGTGTTGTTGTTGTTGTGGTGTTGTTGTTGTTGTTGTGGTGGTGTTTAGTGTTGTTGTTGTTGTGGTGTTTAGTGTTGTTGTTGTTGTGGTGTTTAGTGTTGTTGTTGTGGTGGTGTTTAGTGTTGTTGTTGTTGTTGTGGTGTTTAGTGTTGTTGTTGTTGTGGTGGTGTTTAGTGTTGTTGTTGTTGTGGTGGTGTTTAGTGTTGTTGTTGTTGTTGTGGTGTTTAGTGTTGTTGTTGTGGTGTTTAGTGTTGTTGTTGTTGTTGTGGTGGTGTTTAGTGTTGTTGTTGTGGTGTTTAGTGTTGTTGTTGTTGTTGTGCTTAGTGTTGTTGTTGTTGTTGTGGTGTTTAGTGTTGTTGTTGTTGTTGTTGTTGTGGTGTTTAGTGTTGTTGTTGTCCTGCCCCCTGGCACCTCCGATTAGCAGGGTTGGCTACGTACGGTGTGAAGGAAGTTCAAGTTCACCACACACACGCACACACACACACACGCACACACACACGCACACGCATACGAGGTACGCGCTAGCCATGATCTGAACCAGTCCTGGGGTTCCTCATCTAGGTCGACTCAGCCTCAAATGAGTAGCTGGTGCGGTGTGGTGGAGTATAACATCGCCCACTGGGGAGACAAAGGCGGCCGGGCGTAGTGGTGGCCACCCAGCCCCTCGTGTGCCGCAGTGCCGGCCTTCACAGACAAAGATCCCCCGTGTAGCCTCTAACAGACTGTTGGGGCAAGTGCTGTTCGCGAGTAGCAGCAGATCCATAGAGTTACATAGAGATCCATAGAGATACACAGAGATTCATAGAGATACACAGAGATTCATAGAGTTACACAGAGTTACATAGAGATACATAGAGTTACATAGAGATCCATAGAGTTACATAGAGATCCATAGAGTTACACAGAGTTACATAGAGTTACATAGAGATACATAGAGTTACATAGAGATACATAGAGTTACATAGAGTTACATAGAGTTACATAGAGTTACATAGAGTTACATAGAGATACATAGAGTTACATAGAGATACATAGAGTTACATAGAGTTACATAGAGTTACATAGAGATTCATAGAGTTACATAGAGTTACATAGAGATCCATAGAGTTACACAGAGATCCATAGAGTTACATAGAGTTACATAGAGATCCATAGAGTTACACAGAGTTACATAGAGATACATAGAGATCCATAGAGATACATAGAGATACATAGAGTTACATAGAGATACATAGAGTTACATAGAGATCCATAGAGATACATAGAGATCCATAGAGATACATAGAGATACATAGAGATACATAGAGTTACATAGAGTTACATAGAGTTACATAGAGATCCATAGAGATCCATAGAGTTACATAGAGATACATAGAGTTACATAGAGTTACATAGAGATACATAGAGTTACATAGAGTTACATAGAGTTACATAGAGATCCATAGAGATACATAGAGTTACATAGAGATACATAGAGTTACATAGAGTTACATAGAGATACATAGAGATCCATAGAGATCCATAGAGTTACATAGAGTTACATAGAGTTACATAGAGATACATAGAGATACATAGAGTTACATAGAGTTACATAGAGATCCATAGAGATCCATAGAGTTACATAGAGATACATAGAGATACATAGAGATACATAGAGTTACATAGAGATACATATAGTTACATAGAGTTACATAGAGTTACATAGAGTTACATAGAGATCCATAGAGTTACATAGAGTTACATAGAGATCCATAGAGATCCATAGAGTTACATAGAGTTACATAGAGTTACATAGAGATCCATAGAGTTACATAGAGTTACATAGAGTTACATAGAGATCCATAGAGATCCATAGAGTTACATAGAGTTACATAGAGTTACATAGAGATCCATAGAGATCCATAGAGATACATAGAGTTACATAGAGTTACATAGAGATCCATAGAGTTACATAGAGATACATAGAGTTACATAGAGATCCATAGAGATACATAGAGTTACATAGAGATCCATAGAGTTACATAGAGATACATAGAGTTACATAGAGATCCATAGAGTTACATAGAGATACATAGAGTTACATAGAGATCCATAGAGTTACATAGAGTTACATAGAGTTACATAGAGATTCATAGAGTTACATAGAGTTACATAGAGATACATAGAGTTACATAGAGATCCATAGAGTTACATAGAGATACATAGAGTTACATAGAGATTCATAGAGTTACATAGAGTTACATAGAGTTACATAGAGTTACATAGAGATACATAGAGTTACATAGAGTTACATAGAGTTACATAGAGATCCATAGAGTTACATAGAGTTACATAGAGATACATAGAGTTACATAGAGTTACATAGAGATACATAGAGTTACATAGAGTTACATAGAGATCCATAGAGTTACATAGAGTTACATAGAGATCCATAGAGTTACATAGAGATCCATAGAGATACATAGAGTTACATAGAGATCCATAGAGTTACATAGAGATACATAGAGTTACATAGAGATCCATAGAGTTACATAGAGATACATAGAGTTACATAGAGATTCATAGAGTTACATAGAGTTACATAGAGATACATAGAGTTACATAGAGATACATAGAGTTACATAGAGATACATAGAGTTACATAGAGATACATAGAGTTACATAGAGATACATAGAGTTACATAGAGATTCATAGAGTTACATAGAGTTACATAGAGATACATAGAGTTACACAGAGATCCATAGAGTTACATAGAGTTACATAGAGATTCATAGAGTTACATAGAGTTACATAGAGATACATAGAGTTACATAGAGATACATAGAGTTACATAGAGATACATAGAGTTACATAGAGTTACATAGAGATACATAGAGTTACATAGAGATCCATAGAGTTACATAGAGTTACATAGAGATACATAGAGTTACATAGAGATTCATAGAGATCCATGGAGTTACATAGAGATTCATAGAGTTACATAGAGATCCATAGAGTTACATAGAGTTACATAGAGATACATAGAGTTACATAGAGTTACATAGAGTTACATAGAGATACATAGAGTTACATAGAGATACATAGAGATACATAGAGTTACATAGAGTTACATAGAGATCCATAGAGTTACATAGAGTTACATAGAGATCCATAGAGTTACATAGAGTTACATAGAGTTACATAGAGATACATAGAGTTACATAGAGATACAT
>NC_136277.1:15659086-15664086 GCF_964198595.1 Lampetra fluviatilis
AGCTGTGTGTGTGTGTAGCTGTGCATGTGTGTGTGTGTGTAGCTGGGTGTGTGTGTAGGTGTGTGTGTGTGTAGCTGTGTGTGTGTAGCTGTGTGTGTGTAGCTGTGTGTGTGTAGCTGTGTGTGTAGCTGTGTGTGTGTAGCTGTGTGTGTAGCTGTGTGTGTGTTTGTGTGTGTGTGTAGCTGTATGTGTGTAGCTGTGTGTGTTGCTGTGTGTGTAGCTGTGTGTGTGTAGCTGTGTGTGTGTGTTGCTGTGTGTGTGTGTAGCTGTGTGTGTGTGTATGTAGCTGTGTGTGTGTGTGTAGCTGTGTGTGTGTATGTAGCTGTGTGTGTGTGTAGCTGTGTGTGTGTATCTGTGTGTGTGTGTGTAGCTGTGTGTGTAGCTGTGTGTGTGTAGCTGTGTGTGTAGCTGTGTGTGTGTGTGTATGTAGCTGTGTGTGTGTCTGTGTGTGTGTATCTCTGTGTGTGTGTAGCTGTGTGTGTGTGTAGCTGTGTGTGTGTGTGTAGCTGTGTGTGTGTGTAGCTGTGTGTGTGTGTATCTGTGTGTGTGTGTAGCTGTGTGTGTAGCTGTGTGTGTGTAGCTGTGTGTGTGTGTATGTAGCTGTGTGTGTGTCTGTGTGTGTGTAGCTGTGTGTGTGTGTAGCTGTGTGTGTGTGTATCTGTGTGTGTGTGTAGCTGTGTGTGTAGCTGTGTGTGTGTAGCTGTGTGTGTGTGTATGTAGCTGTGTGTGTGTCTGTGTGTGTGTAGCTGTGTGTGTGTGTAGCTGTGTGTGTGTGTAGCTGTGTGTGTGTGGTGGGGGAGCGGTGGTGCAGCGGTTAGCGCTACGCTGCGCTACGAACCTGGCGACCCGGGTTCGATTCCCGCTCACGGCCAACACCACTCAGTGACGATTGTCTGAACCGATACCTGGGCCTCCTCTAGGTCGACTCAGCCTCAAATTAGTACCTGGTGCGGTGTGTAAACATCGCCACTAGGGAGACAAAGGCGGTCGGGCGTGGTTCTGGCCACCCACCCCCTCGTGTGCCGTTCCGGCCTTCATAGGTGCTCGCTAACAGCACTTGCCCCAACAGTCTGCTACAGGCTACACGGGGGGTCTTTGTCTTTGTGTGTGTATATACAAGTCTGTCTGTGTGTCTGTCTGTATTCCTGTTAGTCTGTATCGATACCTGTAAGTCTATCTGTGTGTGAGAATGTATGTGTGTGTATGTGTGTGTGTATGTGTGTATGTATATTGTCCGGCAAAACAACCTCCTACCTCCTCGCGGTGCCGGACGGGCAACACTGTCGTGGGCAGTGCTGTGGGGGGAGGGCCAATGCCCATTGGCCTCTCCCCTCATGGCGTCTGTGACCACCACAGTGGCTAAACGGGGGCTCTGGACGGGTGCGAGGGGCTGGTAACCCCTCCACCTTCAATTAACCACCACTAAACTACGATTTAAACATAAACCTGTAATTAATAAGCTTGTGCCGGAGGCCCCGGGGGGTCAGGCTTTTATGACGTCTCCTGGCCAAACCCCATTTGGCGGAGCCAGGAGATTGAATTTTAACCCTCGGGGCTCCTCCAGTAACAACGAAAAACCATTGCGGATGGCCACGTGGAATGTTCGAACGCTCACTGCGGAGGAGAGGCTGCCACTCCTCTGTCGGGAGCTGGACCGGTACCGCCTGGATCTCTGTGGCATTCAGGAGGTCCGGTGGACCGGTTCTGGCTCCTGCCACCATGAGGGGTGGACAGTCCTCTACTCGGGGCAGGAGACTGCCAAACAACAGGGTGTGGCTCTTCTTCTGAACAAAAGAATGAAGGGGGCGTGGGAGCGTGGCGGTGAGGTGTGGGAAGCTGTAAGCCCCAGGATACTTTGGGCTCGCCTTCCCATCAACCAGAGGCGAGGAGTGGTGGTCGTGGTTACTTACGCCCCCACCGAAGACGAACATCCGTGGAGGGATGCAGGCAAAGCCGATGAGTCAGACGCTTTCTATGACCTACTGTCACAGGTGCTGGCTAAAGTGGCCACTCGGGACAGAGTCATCTTGTTGGGTGACTTCAATGCCCGAGTTGGTCATGATGCTGGCACCTGGTCTGGAGTGATTGGAAGGCATGGGCCAGATCAGCTCAATAACAACGGTAGGAGGCTGCTAGATTTCTGTGCAGCCCATGGGCTTGTAATTACCAACACGCTCTTCCGGCATCGGCGCATCCACACAACATCATGGATGCATGCCGGGTCCAAGCAAGAACATCTGCTGGACTACGTAGTGACGGACCAGCGGATGCGAGCCCATGTCCTTGACACCAGGACCTACCGTGGAGCTGATCTGCCCTCTGACCATCGACTAGTCATCTGTAAGATGCGCCTGCCATTCTTCCACTCCGGTGGTGGGTGTACACCCAGGATCCCATTCCAACCAAAAGTGGCCTGGTCTAAGTTAGCTGATGAAAGTTGCAAGCGAGAATTTCATCATCGCTTGCAGCTGGGGTTGGCATCGTCCCCCACTCCACCTGATGTCGAGGGTAAATGGGCGAGGTTTAAGACTGTGACTCATGCAGCTGCAATGGCTGCTTTGGGTACGCGGTCCAGACCTCCCCGGGAACCCTGGCTGACGGAGGAGGTGTTCAGGTTAATTGAGAAAAAGCGACAGGCCCACTCTCATCGCCTACAGCATCCCACGTCAGAGAATGAGGAGGTTTACCGCAGCCTTCGCTCGGAGGTTCGGAGAGCCGTAAGGCGCTGTAAGGATGGGTGGTGGTCGCGGGTTGCTGAGGAGATGGAGTCTGCCTCAGTGGCCCGCGATCACAAATCACTATTTAACTCCATCAAAAAAGTAACCTGCAGCGCCACACCTATTACCATCATTAGAGGAAAAAACGGTGATCCAATCTCCGACCCCCAGGAACAGGTTTGCAGATTTGCTGAGCATTTCTGTGAGGTCCTGGGGGAGGGAAAATCTCTCAGGAAGGAAAACATCATGGCACAAAGTGGGGATAACCCTGCTGAGGCTGCGGTGCCTCAAATATTGGAAGAGGTCACCCCCTGTGAGTGGCTGGCTGAGGTACCGGCTGTTGAGGAAGTACTGAGGGCGATCCGGAGTCTGAGACCAGGGAAGGCACCGGGCAGAGATGATCTCCCAGGCGAAATGCTGAGGGAGGGTGGCGTTTGTGCACAGACTGCCCTATATGACATCATAACAACAGTCTGGACCACTGGACGGGTTCCGCAGGACTGGAAGGATGCCCTGGTGGTCCCCCTCTTTAAGAAGGGGGACCGCACAGACTGTAACAACTACAGGGGCATCTCACTCCTCAGTGTGCCGGGTAAGGTCCTGGCAAGGATTATTCAACATCGCCTTGCTAGGCATGCTGAGGAGAGGCTTGCGGAGCCCCAATGTGGTTTCAGGAAAGGGCGGTCCTGCACAGATGCCATATTTTCTGTCCGTCTGCTACAGCAGAGGTGTAGGGAATTCCAAAAAGACCTACATCTCTGCTTTATTGACCTGGTCAAGGCCTATGATACCATCAGTAGGACTGGGCTCTGGGTTGTTCTTCGTGCTTTCGGAGTCCCTGACCCTCTGCTCACGATCATTAAGGACCTTCATGATGGTGAGCGGGCCCGGGTAAAACTACGTGGCCGGGAGTCGGAGCCTTTCCCTGTACACCTTGGGGTGCGACAGGGATGTCCTCTGGCTCCCACATTATTTAACATCTATTTCGACTGCGTAGTTCGTGAAGCCTGCAATAGCTGTACCGGGGGAATTACCATTTGGTACAGATATAATGGGAGGCTGATCGACGCCCGGGTGCGATCAAGGGATGGCTCCCTATTGGTCAACCACGTTATGTATGCCGATGATTTGGTAATAGCTGCTCATTCAGAAGAGGAGTTGGAGACGCTGCTGCTGAGGCTGGAGTGTGCCACTAAGAGGTGGGGCCTTACCATCAGCCCCACCAAAACTAAGCACCTGCCTGGGTATTTTGTACCATCGGGCACTCCGCCCCCACAACTCCCAATCGGTGATGGGGCAGTTGTGGAGAGAGTAGAGAGTTTCCCATACCTGGGCAGTGTGCTCATGACCAGCTCCAGTTTATCAGCAGAGGTCTCACTCCGAATCAGTCGAGCGGCAATATCTTTTCATCGGTTGCGTAACGCTGTGTGGAAGCTACCTGGTCTGTCGCTCCGCACGAAGCTTCAGGTCTTCTCGGCCACGGTCATTCCCTCCCTTCTCTACGCTTGCGAAACGTGGACCCCCCTAGTGGAGCATCTTCGCCGGTTGGAAACATTTAGGCTGGCCTGCCTACGATCCATCCTGGGTTTGACCAGGCTGGATTGTGTGAGGAGCTCACAAGTCCTTGAAAGATCTGGGCAAAGTCCCATCAGTGAGCTCCTCCGGCAGGCAAGGCTGCGTTGGCTGGGTCATGTAGCCCGCATGCCCAGCCACCGCATGCCTAAACAGCTTTTGTTCGGCCGGATCGAGGGGGCTAAACGGGCGCGGCACGGGCTAGAGAAGAGATGGAGTGATGTGGTACAGGAGGACGTGGAGCTGAGTGGACTTGCCGATGACTGGTACCAGCGGTGTCAAGATCGGCCTCAGTGGAGGAGGCTCGTGAAGGACGCTACTGGGCAGTTGGAGGCAGTCGCCCTCCAACAACAACGGAGGGCGGAGGAGCGACGCTCACAACAACGAGCGGAGCGCCGGGTGGCTAAAGCACAGCAAGTTGGCACAGTAGGGGGCACAGGTGGTGCATCAGCCAGTCATCTCGGTCATCTCGGTCAGTCGACCCGTGGCACCTGGGTCTGCCCCGTGACCTCCTGCCAGCGGGCGTTCGACACTTCACGTGGCCTCAAGGTGCACATGGCCTGGCACAAGCGTCGTGGTGACGTCACCGCCACTTAGTGGCGAATGGCGGTTGTTGTTGTTGTTGTTGTTGTATGTGTGTATGTGTGTGTGTGTGTATGTGTGTATGTGTGTGTATGTGTGTATGTGTGTGTATGTGTGTGTATGTGTGTA
>NC_136277.1:15671586-15698794 GCF_964198595.1 Lampetra fluviatilis
TGGGGAGTGGTGCTGGTGGTGGTGGGGAGTGGTGCTGGTGGGGAGGGGTGGTGGTGCTGGTGGTGGGGAGTGGTGGTGGTGCTGCTGGTGGTGGTGGTGGGGAGTGGTGCTGGTGGTGGGGAGGGGTGCTGGTGGTGGGGAGTGGTGGTGCTGGTGGTGGGGAGTGGTGGTGGTGGTGGTGGTGGGGAGTGGTGGTGGGGAGTGGTGGTGGTGGTGGGGAGGGGTGCTGGTGGTGGGGAGTGGTGCTGGTGGTGGGGAGGGGTGCTGGTGGTGGGGAGTGGTGGTGGTGGTGGTGGGGAGTGGTGCTGGTGGTGGGGAGGGGTGCTGGTGGTGGGGAGTGGTGCTGGTGGTGGGGAGTGGTGCTGGTGGTGGGGAGGGGTGCTGGTGGTGGGGAGTGGTGCTGGTGGTGGTGGGGAGTGGTGCTGGTGGGGAGGGGTGGTGGTGCTGGTGGTGGGGAGTGGTGGTGGTGCTGCTGGTGGTGGTGGTGGGGAGTGGTGGTGGATTCTTCTCCTCGCACTCTGGACTCACGACTGTGTAGAGAGCTCGAGAGAGAGAGAGGCGAAGCCTCTTCTCTGACAGTGGCCACGTGGTGGTGGTGGTGGTTGGAGGGGTGGGAGGGGGCTGTGGGGGCAGGGGGCGGGGCTGGAGGATGAGGGGGCGGGGCTCGTGGGGGGGGGGTCACACGCGGGATGTGACGGCGGCTCCGAGAGGTTGCCTCCCACCCCGTTGCGTAACACAGACAAAGGTCCCCCAGGTAGCCTTCGACATGCTGTGGGGCAAGTGCTGTTGGTGAGTAGCACCTATGAAGACAAAGGTCACCCGGGTAGCCTTGGACAGGCTGTGGGGGCAAGTGCTGTTGGTGAGCAGCACCTATGAAGACAAAGGTCACCCGGGTAGCCTTAGACAAGCTGTGGGGCAAGTGCTTCGAGCGAACACCTATGAAGGCAAGGGAGGGTGGTGGGTGGCCAACACCACGATTCAGAAAATCGTCAGAGAGAGAGACACACACACACTGGCAGGCAAGGAGACACTGTAATACAGTACTCTGTGTGTGTGTGGAGCTGAACCCACTACGCCAGACTTTAACCATTTCGCGACCGAATTATGCGAATTTTCAGTGGGAAAATGATCGATTCCGATCATTGCTGATGCTGTTTAATCCATTAATATTGGCGGAGGGGCGGCGGGTGGGGGGGTGGGGTGGGGGTCAATCGTTTGGAGAGGCAGGCGGAGCTTGCTTCGGTAATTAAATTAATGTTGTTTAGACTTTAGAATGTTGTTGTTGTTGTTGTACTCGCTAACAGCACTTGCCCCGACAGTCTGTTAGAGGCTACACGGGGGATCTTTGTCTTTGTCTCATTCATAGGCGCTGCTGCTACTCGCTAACAGCACTTGCCCCGACAGTCTGTGAGAGGCTACACGGGGCATCTTTGTCTTTGTGTGTGTGTGTGCGTGGTGTGTGCGTGGTGTGTGTGTGTGTCTGCGTGGTGTGAATGCCTATGAATGAGACAAAGACAAAGATCCCCCGTGTAGCCTCTAACAGACTTTTGGGGCAAGTGGTGTTAGCGAGCACCTATGAAGGCGGCACTATGGCACACGAGGGGGTGGGTGGCCAGCGACACGCCCAGCCGTCTTTGTCTCCCCAGTGGCGACGTTCACTACACACCGCACCAGGTACTCATTTGAGGCTGAGTCGACCTAGGGGAGGCCCAGGACCGGTTCAGATAATCTGTAATTGGTGTTGGCCGTGAGCGGGAATCGAACTCGGGTCGCCGGGTTCGTAGCGCAGCGTGGCGCTAACCACTACACCACCGCTCCCCCCCCCACACACACACATACACACACAGACACGTACACACATACAAACATACACACACGTACACACACACACGTACACACACACACGTACACACACACACGTACACACACACACGTACACACACACAGACACACACACACATAGACGTACACACACATACACACACGTACAGGCACACAGACACACACACGTACATACACACACACACACACGTACACACATACACACATACACACACGTACACACACACACGTACACACACACACACGTACACACACACGTACACACACACACACACACGTACACACACACACACGTACACACACACACACGTACACACACACACACACGTACACACACACACGTACACACACACGTACACACACACACACGTACACACACACACACACGTACACACACACGTACACACACACACACACGTACACACACACACACACGTACACACACACACGTACACACACGTACACACACACACGTACACACACACACACACGTACACACACACGTACACACACACACACACGTACACACACACACACACGTACATACACACATACACACACACACGTACACACACACACACACGTACACACACACACACACGTACACACACACGTACACACACACACACACGTACACACACGTACATACACACACACACGTACACACATACACACACACACACACGTACACACACACACGTACACACACACACACACGTACACACACACGTACACACACACGCACGTACACACGTACACACACACACACGTACACACACACGCACGTACACACGTACACACACACACACACACGTACACACACACGTACACACACACACACGTACATACACACACACACGTACACACACACACACGTACACACGTACACACACACACACGTACACACACACACGCACGTACACACACACGTACATACACACACACACGTACACACATACACACACACACACACGTACACACACACGTACACACACACACACGTACACACACACGTACACACACACACACACGTACACACACACACACCTACACACACACACGTACACACATACACGTACACACACACACACCTACACACACACACGTACACACACACACGTACACACACACACACACAAGTACATACGTACACACACACACACACGTACACACACACACGTACACACACACACACATACACACACACACAGACACACACACACACCTACACACACACACGTACACACACACGTACACACACACGTACACACACACGTACACACACACACACACACAAGTACATACGTACACACACACGTACACACACACACACACGTACACACACACACACCTACACACACACACGTACACACACATACGTACAGACACACACATACACACACGACATCCGCACGGCGTTATGTAACGAGGCGTGGCTGGTGTCTGGATATCCGAGCAGGGAGGCCACGTGGCACCCCACGAGAAGAACGCGGCGGGCAAGTGGCATTCGATCTCCCTGAGCGCGGAATTCTCCTTAACATTCCTAAATTCCGATTTAAAGCTTTCGTGACTGCAGGGATTCATCTTCTTGGTTCTTTCGGTAAAGTCACGTAGAAGGGAAGTAATAAAATAATAAAAATAAAACATAATAAAACAATTCTCACGACGTTTCGGCCACAACGCAAGCAGCCGTCCTCGCCTGAGGACGGCTGCTTGCGTTGTTTTATTATGTTTTATTTTTACTTCCCTTCTACGTGACTTTACCGAAAGAACCAAGAAGATGATTCCTAAATTCATCCCCCCCCCGTCATCCCCCCAACCATCCCCCCCCCCTCAACCCCCCGCCCCCCCCCCCCCCAATCTCCCTCGTCCACTGTCCAACCCAGAGATGGTGAGTCGATCATTCGGCGACAAAGCGGCCGCGTCGTGCGAATGGGGTAGAGAGTTGGGCGCCAAGATGGGTGGGAAGGGGAAGGGGGGGGGGTAAAAGGGGCTACCTTGGTCTACTCTTCCACGCTGGCAGGACGGACGTGCTGGGGGGGGGGGGAGACGGTTAAGGGTACGGGGACTCGTTCACCTTGCGAACGAGTTGGGTGCCAGGAGGTGTCTGTTCGTAAGTCGATTAGGTCCCGACTTTACTCGCTGGCGATTACAAACGCCGTTGTACGGCGTGTACACTAAACACGGAGGAATGGCTTTAAAAGTTGTATAATCTCCTGTAGATGTAGATGCCCCTGGTTCTTCACGTTCTGTAGATGTAGATGCCACTGGTTCTTCACGTTCTACAGATGTAGATGCCACTGATTCTTCACATTCTGCAGATGTAGATGCCACTGGTTCTTCACGTTCTGCAGATGTAGATGCCACTGGTTCTTCACGTTCTGCAGATGTAGATGCTACTGATTCTTCATGTTCTGTAGATGCCACTGGTTCTTCACGTTCTACAGATGTAGATGCCACTGGTTCTTCACGTTCTGCAGATGTAGATGCTACTGGTTCTTCACGTTCTGCAGATGTAGATGCCACTGATTCTTCACGTTCTGCAGATGTAGATGCCACTGGTTCTTCACGTTCTGCAGATGTAGATGCCACTGGTTCTTCACGTTCTACAGATGTAGATGCCACTGGTTCTTCACGTTCTGCAGATGTAGATGCCACTGGTTCTTCACGTTCTACAAATGTAGATGCCACTGGTTCTTCACGTTCTACAAATGTAGATGCCACTGGTTCTTCACGTTCTGCAGATGTAGATGCCACTGGTTCTTCACGTTCTGCAGATGTAGATGCCACTGGTTCTTCACGTTCTGCAGATGTAGATGCCACTGGTTCTTCACGTTCTACAGATGTAGATGCCACTGGTTCTTCATGTTCTGCAGATGTAGATGCCACTGGTTCTTCACGTTCTACAGATGTAGATGCCACTGGTTCTTCACGTTCTGCAGATGTAGATGCCACTGGTTCTTCACGTTCTACAGATGTAGATGCCACTGGTTCTTCACGTTCTGCAGATGTGGATGCCACTGGTTCTTCACGTTCTACAGATGTAGATGCCACTGGTTCTTCACGTTCTGCAGATGTAGATGCCACTGGTTCTTCACGTTCTACAGATGTAGATGCCACTGGTTCTTCACGTTCTGTAGATGTAGATGCCACTGGTTCTTCACGTTCTGCAGATGTAGATACCACTGGTTCTTCACGTTCTGCAGATGTAGATGCCACTGGTTCTTCACGTTCTACAGATGTAGATGCCACTGGGTCTTCACGTTCTGTAGATGTAGATGCCACTGGTTCTTCACGTTGTGCAGATGTAGATGCCGCTGGTTCTTCACGTTCTGCAGATGTAGATGCCACTGGTTCTTCACGTTCTGCAGATGTAGATGCCGCTGGTTCTTCACGTTCTGCAGACGTAGATGCCACTGGTTCTTCACGTTCTGCAGATGTAGATGCCACTGGTTTTTCACGTTCTGCAGATGTAGATGCCACTGGTTCTTCACGTTCTGCAGATGTAGATGCCACTGGTTCTTCACGTTCTGCAGATGTAGATGCCGCTGGTTCTTCACGTTCTGCAGATGTAGATGCCACTGGTTTCTTCACGTTCTGCAGATGTAGATGCCACTGGTTCTTCACGTTCTGCAGATGTAGATGCCACTGGTTTCTTCACGTTCTGCAGATGTAGATGCCACTGGTTCTTCACGTTCTGTAGATGTAGATGCCGCTGGTTCTTCACGTTCTGCAGATGTAGATGCCACTGGTTTTTCACGTTCTGCAGATGTAGATGCCACTGGTTTTTCACGTTCTGTAGATGTAGATGCCACTGGTTCTTCACGTTCTGCAGATGTAGATGCCACTGGTTCTTCACGTTCTGCAGATGTAGATGCCACTGGTTCTTCACGTTCTGCAGATGTAGATGCCACTGGTTCTTCATGTTCTGCAGATGTAGATGCCACTGGTTCTTCACGTTCTGCAGATGTAGATGCCACTGGTTCTTCACGTTCTGCAGATGTAGATGCCACTGGTTCTTCACGTTCTGCAGATGTAGATGCCACTGGTTCTTCACGTTCTGCAGATGTAGATGCCACTGGTTCTTCACGTTCTGCAGATGTAGATGCCACTGGTTCTTCACGTTCTGCAGATGTAGATGCCACTGGTTCTTCACGTTCTGCAGATGTAGATGCCACTGGTTCTTCACGTTCTGCAGATGTAGATGCCACTGGTTCTTCACGTTCTGCAGATGTAGATGCCACTGGTTCTTCACGTTCTGCAGATGTAGATGCCACTGGTTCTTCACGTTCTGCAGATGTAGATGCCGCTGGTTCTTCACGTTGTGCAGATGCAGATGCCACTGGTTCTTCACGTTCTGCAGATGTAGATGCCGCTGGTTCTTCACGTACTGCAGATGGAGATGCCGCTGGTTCTTCACGTTCTGTAGATGTAGATGCCACTGGTTCTTCACGTTCTACAGATGTAGATGCCACTGGTTCTTCACGTTCTGCAGATGTGGATGCCACTGGTTCTTCACGTTCTACAGATGTAGATGCCACTGGTTCTTCACGTTCTGCAGATGTAGATGCCACTGGTTCTTCACGTTCTACAGATGTAGATGCCACTGGTTCTTCACGTTCTGTAGATGTAGATGCCACTGGTTCTTCACGTTCTGCAGATGTAGATGCCACTGGTTCTTCACGTTCTGCAGATGTAGATGCCACTGGTTCTTCACGTTCTACAGATGTAGATGCCACTGGGTCTTCACGTTCTGTAGATGTGGATGCCACTGGTTCTTCACGTTCTGCAGATGTAGATGCCGCTGGTTCTTCACGTTCTGCAGATGTAGATGCCGCTGGTTCTTCACGTTCTGCAGATGTAGATGCCACTGGTTCTTCACGTTCTGCAGATGTAGATGCCACTGGTTCTTCACGTTCTGCAGATGTAGATGCCACTGGTTCTTCACTTTCTGCAGATATAGATGCCACTGGTTCTTCATGTTCTGTAGATGCCACTGGTTCTTCACGTTCTGCAGATGTAGATGCCGCTGGTTCTTCACGTTGTGCAGATGCAGATGCCACTGGTTCTTCACGTTCTGCAGATGTAGATGCCGCTGGTTCATCACGTTCTGCAGATGTAGATGCCGCTGGTTCTTCACGTTCTGCAGATGTAGATGCCACTGGTTCTTCACGTTCTGCAGATGTAGATGCCGCTGGTTCTTCACGTTCTGCAGATGTAGATGCCGCTGGATCTTCACGTACTGCAGATGTAGATGCCGCTGGTTCATCACGTTCTGCAGATGTAGATGCCGCTGGTTCTTCACGTTCTGCAGATGTAGATGCCACTGGTTCTTCACGTTCTGCAGATGTAGATGCCGCTGGTTCTTCACTTTCTGTAGATGTAGATGCCACTGGTTCTTCACGTTCTGCAGATGTAGATGCCGCTGGTTCTTCACGTTCTGCAGATGTAGATGCCACTGGTTCTTCACGTTCTGTAGATGTAGATGCCACTGGTTCTTCACGTTCTGCAGATGTAGATGCCACTGGTTCTTCACGTTCTGCAGATGTAGATGCCACTGGTTCTTCACGTTCTGCAGATGTAGATGCCACTGGTTCTTCACGTTCTGCAGATGTAGATGCCACTGGTTCTTCACGTTCTGCAGATGCAGATGCCACTGGTTCTTCACGTTCTGCAGATGTAGATGCCACTGGTTCTTCACGTTCTGCAGATGTAGATGCCACTGGTTCTTCACGTTCTACAGATGTAGATGCCACTGGTTCTTCACGTTCTGCAGATGTGGATGCCACTGGTTCTTCACGTTCTACAGATGTAGATGCCACTGGTTCTTCACGTTCTGCAGATGTAGATGCCACTGGTTCTTCACGTTCTACAGATGTAGATGCCACTGGTTCTTCACGTTCTGTAGATGTAGATGCCACTGGTTCTTCACGTTCTGCAGATGTAGATGCCACTGGTTCTTCACGTTCTGCAGATGTAGATGCCACTGGTTCTTCACGTTCTACAGATGTAGATGCCACTGGGTCTTCACGTTCTGTAGATGTGGATGCCACTGGTTCTTCACGTTCTGCAGATGTAGATGCCGCTGGTTCTTCACTTTCTGCAGATGTAGATGCCGCTGGTTCTTCACGTTCTGCAGATGTAGATGCCACTGGTTCTTCACGTTCTGCAGATGTAGATGCCACTGGTTCTTCACGTTCTGCAGATGTAGATGCCACTGGTTCTTCACTTTCTGCAGATGTAGATGCCACTGGTTCTTCATGTTCTGTAGATGCCACTGGTTCTTCACGTTCTGCAGATGTAGATGCCACTGGTTCTTCACGGACCAGGTTTGTTCATATCTCTGAAAGTTCGTGAGTAGATTGGAGAGTCCCTGTCGTTACCCCTCCCGGGGTGAGAAATTCGACCCCAACAAATTGAACTGCCGCGCGCACGCCCCGGGTAGATCGATGAACGCGACGGGGGTCCCAATGTATGCTCGCCATCACAAAGACAAAGATCCCCCGTGTAGCCTCTAACAGACTGTGGGGGCAAGTGCTGTTAGCGAGCACCTACGAAGGCCGGCACGGCACACGAGGGGGTCGTGGCCAGCACCACGCCCGGCCGCCTTTGTCTCCCCAGTGACGATGTTTACACATCGCACCAGGCAGTCATTTAAGGCTGAGTCGACCTAGGGGAGGCCCAGGGCCGGTTCAGATAATCGTCACTGGGTGTTTGTGGCCGTGAGCGGGAATCGATCTCGGGTCGCTGGGTTCGTAGCGCAGCTTAGCGCTAACCGCTGCACCACCCCTCCCCACACACACGTACACACACACACAGATACACACAGAGATACACACACAGATACACACACAGATACACACAAATAGATACACAGACACACACAGACACACACACACGGACACACACAGACACACACAGACACACACACACAGACACGCACACACGGACACAGACACACACACAGACACACCCACAGACACACACACAGACACACACGGACACAGACACACATACACACACAGACACAGACACACACAGACACACACAGACACACACACACACACAGACACAGACACACACACAGACACACACAGACACAGACACACACACAGACACACACACAGACACACACACACAGACACACACACAGACACACAGACACACACACACAGACACACACACAGACAGACACACGCGCGCACGTTGCAGGCAAGTAACGATCCCAGCGCTCCACTCATCGTGGCCTTCAATCGGTGCGAGTTACAGCTGCCGCTGATGATGGTGGTGGTGGTGGTGATGATGGTGGTGATGGTGGTGGTGGTGATGATGGTGATGGTGGTGGTGATGGTGGTGATGGTGATGATTGTGGTGATGGTGATGTTGGTGGTGATGGTGGTGATGGTGATGGTGGTGGTGATGGTGGTGATGGTGATGGTGGTGGTTATGGTGGTGATGGTGATGTTGGTGGTGATGGTGGTGGTGATGGTGATGTTGGTGGTGATGGTGGTGATAGTGGTGGTGATGGTGGTGATGGTGGTTGTGGTGATGTTGGTGGTGATGGTGGTGATGGTGATGGTGGTGGTGATGGTGGTGATGGTGATGATTGTGGTGATGGTGGTGGTGATGATGGTGATGATGATGATGATGGTGGTGGTGGTGGTGGTGATGGTGATGATGGTGATGATGGTGGTGATGGTGGTGATGGTGATGATTGTGGTGATGGTGGTGGAGATGGTGGTGATGATGGTGGTGATGATGATCGTGATGATGGTGATGATGATGATGGTGGTAATGATGGTGATTATTATGGTAGTGATGATGACGGTGATGATGGTGGTGATGATGATCGTGATGATGATGGTGATGATGATAGTGATGATGGTGGTGATGATGATGGTGATGATGATGGTGATGATGATGGTGATGATGATGCGTGTTGTCCCCCCCCCCCCCCCCCGCACGTCTGATGGCTACGTAGGGTGCGAAAGAAGTTCCACAACGTCTACGGGTCTCTATGTGAGTCTACGGGTCTCTGTGTGACTCTACGGGTCTCTGTGTGACTCTACGGGTCTCTATGTGAGTCTACGGGTCTCTGCGTGAGTCTACGGGTCTCTATGTGACTCTACGGGTCTCTGTGTGACTCTACGGCTCTCTATGTGACTCTACGGGTCTCTGTGTGACTCTACGGGTCTCTATGTGAGTCTACGGGTCTCTGCGTGAGTCTACGGGTCTCTATGTGACTCTACGGGTCTCTGTGTGACTCTACGGGTCTCTGTGTGACTCTACGGGTCTCTGCGTGAGTCTACGGGTCTCTGCGTGAGTCTACGGGTCTCTGCGTGAGTCTACGGGTCTCTGCGTGAGTCTACGGGTCTCTGCGTGAGTCTACGGGTCTCTGTGTGAGTCTACGGGTCTCTGTGTGAGTCTATGGGTCTATGTGTGAGTCTATGGGTCTATGTGTGAGTCTATGGGTCTCTGTGTGAGTCTATGGGTCTCTGTGTGAGTCTACGGGTCTCTGTGTGAGTCTACGGGTCTCTGCGTGAGTCTACGGGTCTCTATGTGACTCTACGGGTCTCTGTGTGATTCTACGGGTCTCTGTGTGACTCTACGGGTCTCTGCGTGAGTCTACGGGTCTCTGCGTGAGTCTACGGGTCTCTGCGTAAGTCTACGGGTCTCTGCGTGAGTCTACGGGTCTCTGTGTGAGTCTACGGGTCTCTGTGTGAGTCTACGGGTCTCTGTGTGAGTCTATGGGTCTATGTGTGAGTCTATGGGTCTATGTGTGAGTCTATGGGTCTCTGTGTGAGTCTATGGGTCTCTGTGTGAGTCTACGGGTCTCTGTGTGAGTCTACGGGTCTCTGCGTGAGTCTACGGGTCTCTGCATGAGTCTACGGGTCTCTGTGTGAGTTTACGGGTCTCTGTGTGAGTCTACGGGTCTCTGTGTGAGACTATGGGTCTCTGTGTGAGTCTGTGGGTACCTGTGTGAGTCTACGGGTCTCTATGTGAGTCTACGGGTCTCTGTGTGAATCTACGCGTCTCTGTGTGACTCTACGGGTCTCTGTGTGACTCTACGGGTCTCTGTGTGACTCTACGGGTCTCTGTGTGACTCTACGGGTCTCTATGTGAGTCTACGGGTCTCTGCGTGAGTCTACGGGTCTCTGCGTGAGTCTACGGGTCTCTGCGTGAGTCTACGGGTCTCTGTGTGAGTCTACGGATCTCTGTGTGAGTCTATGGGTCTCTGTGTGAGTCTATGGGTCTCTGTGTGAGTCTACGGGTCTCTGCGTGAGTCTACGGGTCTCTGCGTGAGTCTACGGGTCTCTGTGTGAGTCTATGGGTCTCTGTGTGAGTCAATGGGTCTCTACGTGAGTCTATGGGTCTCTGTGTGAGTCTATGGATCTCTGTGTGAGTCTATGGGTCTCTATGTGAGTCAATGGGTCTCTGCGTGAGTCTATGGGTCTCTGTGCGAGTCTATGGGTCTCTGTGTGAGTCTATGGGTCTCTGTGTGAGTCTATGGGTCTCTGTGTGAGTCTATGGGTCTCTGTGCGAGTCTATGGGTCTCTGTGTGAGTCAATGGGTCTCTGTGTGAGTCAATGGGTCTCTGTGTGAGTCAATGGGTCTCTGTGTGAGTCTACGGGTCTCTGTGTGAGTCTACGGGTCTCTGTGCGAGTCTATGGGTCTCTGTGTGAGTCTACGGGTCTCTGTGTGAGTCTACGGGTCTCTGTGTGAGTCAATGGGTCTCTGTGTGAGTCAATGGGTCTCTGTGTGAGTCAATGGGTCTCTGTGCGAGTCTATGGGTCTCTGTGTGAGTCAATGGGTCTCTGTGTGAGTCAATGGGTCTCTGTGTGAGTCAATGGGTCTCTGTGTGAGTCTACGGGTCTCTGTGTGAGTCTACGGGTCTCTGTGCGAGTCTATGGGTCTCTGTGTGAGTCTACGGGTCTCTGTGTGAGTCTACGGGTCTCTATGTGAGTCTATGGGTCTCTACGTGAGTCTGTGGGTCTCTGTGTGAGTCAATGGGTCTCTACATGAGTCTATGGGTCTCTGTGTGAGTCAATGGGTCTCTGCGTGAGTCAATGGGTCTCTGCGTGAGTCTATGGATCTCTGTGTGAGTCTATGGGTCTCTACGTGAGTCTATGGGTCTCTGCGTGAGTCTATGGGTCTCTGTGTGAGTCTATGGGTCTCTGTGTGAGTCTATGGGTCTCTGCGTGAGTCTGTGGGTCTCTGTGTGAGTCTATGGGTCTCTGCGTGAGTCTATGGGTCTCTGTGTGAGTCTATGGGTCTCTGTGTGAGTCAATGGGTCTCTACGTGAGTCTATGGGTCTCTGTGTGAGTCTATGGATCTCTGTGTGAGTCTATGGGTCTCTGTGTGAGTCAATGGGTCTCTGCGTGAGTCTATGGGTCTCTGTGTGAATCTATGGGTCTCTGCGTGAGTCTGTGGGTCTCTGTGTGAGTCTATGGGTCTCTGTGTGAGTCAATGGGTCTCTACGTGAGTCTATGGGTCTCTGTGTGAGTCTATGGATCTCTGTGTGAGTCTATGGGTCTCTGTGTGAGTCAATGGGTCTCTGCGTGAGTCTATGGGTCTCTGTGTGAGTCAATGGGTCTCTGCGTGAGTCTGTGGGTCTCTGTGTGAGTCTATGGGTCTCTGCGTGATTCTATGGGTCTCTGTGTGACTCTATGGCTCTATGTGTGAGTCTATGTGTCTCTGTGTGACTCTATGGATGTGTGACTCTATGGGTCTCTGCGTGAGTCTTTGGGTCTCTGTGTGACTCTATGGGTCTCTGTGTGAGTCTATGGGTCTCTGTGTTACTCTATGGATGTGTGACTCTATGGGTCTCTGTGTGACTCTATGAATGTGTGACTCTGAGCCTCTGTGTGACTCTATGGATCTCTTTGTGAGTCTATGAATGAGTGACTCTATGAATGTGTGAGTCTATGGGCTCTGTGTGAGTCTATGGGTCTCTGCGTGAGTCTATGGGTCTCTGTGTGAGTCTATGGGTCTCTGTGTGAGTCTATGGGTCTCTGTGTAAGTCTATGGGTCTCTGTGTGATTCTCTGGGTCTCTGTGTGAGTCTGTGGGTCTGTGTGTGAGTCCATCGGTCTCTATGTGAGTCTATGGGTCGCTGTGTGAGTCTATGGGTCTCTGCGTGAGTCTATGGATCTCTGCGTGAGTCAATGGGCTCTGTGTGAGTCTGTGGGTCTCTCTGTGAGTCTATGGGTCTCTGTGTGAGTCTATGGATCTCTGTGTGAGTCTATGGGTCTCTGTGTGAGTCTATGGGTCTCTGCGTGAGTCTGTGGGTCTCTGTGTGAGTCTACGGGTCTCTGTGTGAGTCTATGGATCTCTGTGTAAGTCTATGGGCTCTGTGTGAGTCTATGGGCTCTGTGTGAGTCTATTGGTCTCTGTGTGAGTATATGGGCTCTGTGTGAGTCAATGGGCTCTGTGTGAGTCTATGGGTCTCTGTGTGAGTCTATGGGTCTCTGCGTGAGTCTATGGGTCTCTGTGTGATTCTATGGGTCTCTGTGTGACTCTATGTGTCTCTGTGTGAGTCTATGGGCTCTGTGTGAGTCTATGGGTCTCTGTGTGAGTCTATGGGTCTCTGTGTGAGTCTATGGGTCTCTGTGTGAGTCAATGGGTCTCTGCGTGAGTCTGTGGGTCTCTATGTGAGTCTATGGGTCTCTGCGTGATTCTATGGGTCTCTGTGTGACTCTATGGCTCTATGTGTGAGTCTATGTGTCTCTGTGTGACTCTATGGATGTGTGACTCTATGGGTCTCTGCGTGAGTCTTTGGGTCTCTGTGTGACTCTATGGGTCTCTGTGTGAGTCTATGGGTCTCTGTGTTACTCTATGGATGTGTGACTCTATGGGTCTCTGTGTGACTCTATGAATGTGTGACTCTGAGCCTCTGTGTGAGTCTATGGATCTCTTTGTGAGTCTATGAATGAGTGACTCTATGAATGTGTGAGTCTATGGGCTCTGTGTGAGTCTATTGGTCTCTGCGTGAGTCTATGGGTCTCTGTGTGAGTCTATGGGTCTCTGTGTGAGTCTATGGGTCTCTGTGTAAGTCTATGGGTCTCTGTGTGATTCTCTGGGTTTCTGTGTGAGTCTGTGGGTCTGTGTGTGAGTCCATCGGTCTCTATGTGAGTCTATGGGTCGCTGTGTGAGTCTATGGGTCTCTGCGTGAGTCTATGGATCTCTGCGTGAGTCAATGGGCTCTGTGTGAGTCTGTGGGTCTGTCTGTGAGTCTATGGGTCTCTGTGTGAGTCTATGGATCTCTGTGTGAGTCTATGGGTCTCTGTGTGAGTCTATGGGTCTCTGCGTGAGTCTGTGGGTCTCTGTGTGAGTCTATGGGTCTCTGTGTGAGTCTATGGATCTCTGTGTAAGTCTATGGGCTCTGTGTGAGTCTATGGGCTCTGTGTGAGTCTATTGGTCTCTGTGTGAGTATATGGGCTCTGTGTGAGTCAATGGGCTCTGTGTGAGTCTATGGGTCTCTGTGTGAGTCTATGGGTCTCTGCGTGAGTCTATGGGTCTCTGTGTGATTCTATGGGTCTCTGTGTGACTCTATGTGTCTCTGTGTGAGTCTATGGGCTCTGTGTGAGTCTATGGGTCTCTGTGTGAGTCTATGGGTCTCTGTGTGAGTCTATGGGTCTCTACTTGAGTCTATGGGTCTCTGCGTGAGTCTATGGGTCTTTGTGTGAGTCTATGGGCTCTGTGTGAGTCTATGGGTCTCTGTGTGAGTCAATGGGCTCTGTGTGAGTCTATGGGTCTCTGTGTGAGTCTACGGGTCTCTGTGTGAGTCAATGGGTCTCTGCTTGAATCTATGGGTCTCTGTGTGAGTCTATGGGTCTCTGCGTGAGTCTATGGGTCTCTGTGTGAGTCTATGGGTCTCTGCGTGAGTCTATGGTTCTCTGTGTGAGTCTATGGGTCTCTGTGTGACTCTATGCATGTGTCACTCTATGGGTCTCTGCGTGAGTCTTTGGGTCTCTGTGTGACTCTATGGGTCTCTGTGTGACTCTATGGATGTGTGACTCTATGGGTCTCTGTGTGACTCTATGAATGTGTGACTCTCTGGGCCTCTGTGTGAGTCTATGGATCTCTGTGTGACTCTATGAATGTGTTAGTCTATGGGTCTCTGTGTGAGTCTATGGGTCTCTGTGTGACTCTATAAATGTGTGAGTCTATGGGTCTCTGCGTGACTCTATGGGTCTCTGTGTGACTCTATGGGCCTCTGAGTGAGTCTATGGATCTTTGTGTGACTCTATGAATGTGTGACTCTATGGGTCTCTGTATGACTCTATGAATGTGTGAGTCTATGGGTCCTCCGCTAATCGGCTGTGCCCGGGTGGTGGCGGGTTTTGACGACACACACGTTCACAATCACGCGATCTCCACCCCACGAACACACAAGCACTCTCTCTCCCCTTCCCCGTCCACTTTGTTTTCACTCCGAACGCGGTGATCGTAGCGCTCCCTTGCGGGGACGTGGGGTCACTGCCGCCAACTCTGACGAGGGGGACCATCCCTGTGGTGCGTACACGTGGAAGGGGGGGGGGGGGGTGGAGGTTAACCCAAATGGGGGGCTCTACTGACAATGTGCGTACGCATAGGAAACGTGATGATGGTGAGAGAGAGAGGCACGCAGACTCCAAAGATACAGAAGCAGGCGTCGTCAGGGATCGGAGTGGAACCCACGACCTCCTGTATACCAGGCGAGGTAGTCAACATCTCCTAGCCACCGTGATGATGATGATGAGAGAGACGCAGACTCCAAATATACAGCAGCAGCAGGCGTCGTGAGGGGGTCGGGATCGAACCCACGACCTCCTGTACACCAGGCGAGTTAGTCAACATCTCCTAGCCACCGTGATGATGATGATGATGAGAGAGATACGCAAATTCCAAATATACAGCAGCAGGCGTCGTCAGGGATCGGAGTGGAACCCACGACCTCCTGTACACCAGGCGAGGTAGTCAACATCTCCTAGCCACCGTGATGATGATGATGAGAGGCACGCAGACTCCAAATATACAGCAGCAGGCGTCGTCAGGGTCGGGATCGAACCCGCGACCTCCTGTACACCAGGCGAGGTAGTCAACATCTCCTAGCCACCGCGGACCCACTGCCGATGCCGCTGCTGTGTCCATGACAACAACAACAACGACAACAACAACGACTACGATGCCTGTGGCTTTCAGAGAAGGGGGAGCGGTGGCGCAGCGATTCGCGATTAGCGCGCCTTGAACCTGGGGCCACCCGAGTTCGACTCCCGTTCATGTCCACAGCCGACAGACCCAGTGACAGCGATGATGATTCTCTGAGCCGATCGCCTGGGCCTCCTCTTCCCCCCTCGCTCGCTCGGTGCGTACAACGCATCGCAAACTACGGGGGGGGGGGGGGGGGGAGCGGGCGGGGAGACAAAGGCGGCCGGGCGTGGTGTTGGCCACAGTGCCGGCCTTCTTAGGCGCTCGTGAAGGGCCACTTTGCCCCAACAGTCTGCTGGAGGCTACATGGAGGGAGGGGGTGGGTCGGTATCTTTGTAGGTGATCGATAGAGATATATATATATACACATGAGAGGCGACGATTCGGGCAACGGCCCTACTTCATGGCACGCGCAGGCATCGTCGAGTGGAGGTATGAGCGCTCAAGTCGCCCTGGGAAGGATGACGCGCGGGAAACTTAGTTTCGTGCGTGTTTAAGAAAGGGAGGAATTGTGTTGTTGTTGTTGTTGTTTTTTTATAAACGAGGACGACATTGCTACCCGGCCGCCTTTGTCTCTCCCCCGTGATCCGTGTGCGGGGATCGAACTCGGGACACCGGGGGGGGGGGGGGTGTAGCACTGCCCTAACCGCAGCGCCACCGCTCCAAGGACAAAGATGCCCCCCCCCCCCATACCCCGTGTAGCCTCTAACAGACTTTGGGCAAGTGCTGTTAGCGAGTAGCAGCAGCGCCTATGAAGGAGACAAAGACAAAGGTCCCCCGTGTAGCCTCTAACAGACTGTCGGGGCAAGTGCTGTTAGCGAGTAGTAGTAGCAGCGCCTATGAAGGAGACAAAGACAAAGATCACCCGTGTAGCCTCTAACAGACTGTCGGGGCAAGTGCTGTTAGCGAGTAGTAGTAGCAGCGCCTATGAAGGAGACAAAGACAAAGGTCCCCCGTGTAGCCTCTAACAGACTGTAGGGGCAAGTGCTGTTAGCGAGTAGCAGCAGCGCCTATGAAAACCGGCACTGTGGCACACGAGGGGGGTGGGTGGCCAGCACCACGCCCGGCCGCCTTTGTCTCCCCAAGTGGCGATGTTTGACGACACCACACCGCCACTAGTTTAGTCATTTGAGGCTGAGTCGACCTAGGGGAACAGGATGATGGCCCAGGAGGAGATACGGGGGAGTCGTGGTATCGAACTTGGGTCCGTCAGGTTTGGAGCGGTGCGCTCACCACTGCTCCCACCCCTGCCGCCTTAGCCAGCCCCTCCCCACACAGACACACAGCGACGGTAACATCACCATCATCACCATCATCACCACCATCATCATCACCACCATCATCATCATCATCACCACCATCATCACCATCACCATCATCACCATCATCACCACCATCATCATCACCACCATCATCATCACCACCATCATCACCACCATCATCATCACCACCACCATCACCACCATCATCATCACCACCATCATCATCACCATCATCATCACCATCATCATCACCATCACCACCATCACCATCATCACCATTATTACCATCATCATCACCATCATCATCACCACCATCACCACCATCATCATCACCATCATCACCATCATCATCACCACCACCATCACCACCATCATCATAATCATCACCACCATCATCACCACCACCACCATCACCACCATCATCATCATCACCATCATCACCACCATCACCATCACCACCATCATCATCATCACCACCACCACCACCATCATCACCACCATCATCACCATCATCATCACCACCATCACCATTATCATCACCATCACCACCATCATCATCATCACCACCATCACCACCATCACCACCATCATCATCATCACCATTATCATCACCATCACCACCATCATCATCATCACCACCATCATCACCATCATCACCATCATCACCATCATCACCATCACCACCATCATCATCACCACCATCACCACCATCATCACCATCATCACCATCACCATCATCACCACCATCATCATCACCATTACAACAACCACGACCTCGTCAGCTGATGATGATGATGGTGGTGGTGGTGGTGATGATGATGATGGTGGTGGTGATGATGATGGTGGCGATGATGATTATAGTGGTGGTTATGATGATGGTGATGGTGGTGATGATGATGGTGGTGATGATGATGGTAGTGGTTATGATGATGGGGATGGTGGTGATGATGATGGTGGTGATGATAATGATGGTGATGATGGTGGTGGTGATGGTGGTGATGGTGATGATGATGGTGATGATGACGGTGGTGATGGTGATGATGATGGTGATGATGACGGTGGTGATGATGGTGGTGGTGATGATGATGATCATGGTGGTGGTCATGACGATGGTGATGGTGGTGATGATGATGGCGGTGATGGTGGCGATGATGATGGCGATGATGACGGTGGTGATGACGGTGATGACGATGATGATGCTGCTGGCGATGCACGTACCATTTGAGTGTCGACAAATGTAAGGCCCTCCCCTCTAATTCAATACAAGTCTTCCGCTACGGCTGTAGCAATTGATAGCAACACACACACACTGCAGTCTTTCACGTACACTCACTGCACACACACACACACTGCAGTCTTGCACGTACACTCACTGCACACACACACACACTGCAGTCTTGCACGTACACTCACTGCACACACACACACACTGCAGTCTTGCACGTACACTCACTGCACACACACACACACTGCAGTCTTGCACGTACACTCACTGCACACACACACACACACTGCAGACTTGCACGTACACTCACTGCACACACACACACACACACTGCAGTCTTGCACGTACACTCACTGCACACACACACACACTGCAGTCTTGCACGTACACTCACTGCACACACACACACACTGCAGTCTTGCACGTACACTCACTGCACACACACACACACACTGCAGTCTTGCACGTACACTCACTGCACACACACACACACACTGCAGTCTTGCACGTACACTCACTGCACACACACACACACACACTGCAGTCTTGCACGTACACTCACTGCACACACACACACACACTGCAGTCTTGCACGTACACTCACTGCACACACACACACTGCAGTCTTGCACGTACACTCACTGCACACACACACACACACTGCAGTCTTGCACGTACACTCACTGCACACACACACACACACTGCAGTCTTGCACGTACACTCACTGCACACACACACACACACACTGCAGTCTTGCAAGTACACTCACTGCACACACACACACACACTACAGTCTTGCAAGTACACTCACTGCACACACACACACACACTGCAGTCTTGCACGTACACTCACTGCACACACACACACACACACTGCAGTCTTGCACGTACACTCACTGCACACACACACACACACACTGCAGTCTTGCACGTACACTCACTGCACACACACACACACACACTGCAGTCTTGCACGTACACTCACTGCACACACACACACACACTACAGTCTTGCACGTACACTCACTGCACACACACACACACACTGCAGTCTTGCACGTACACTCACTGCACACACACACACACACTACAGTCTTGCACGTACACTCACTGCACACACACACACACACTGCAGTCTTGCACGTACACTCACTGCACACACACACACACACTGCAGTCTTGCAAGTACACTCACTGCACACACACACACACTGCAGTCTTGCACGTACACTCACTGCACACACACACACTGCAGTCTTGCACGTACACTCACTGCACACACACACACACACTACAGTCTTGCACGTACACTCACTGCACACACACACACACACTGCAGTCTTGCAAGTACACTCACTGCACACACACACACACACACTGCAGTCTTGCACGTACACTCACTGCACACACACACACACACTGCAGTCTTGCACGTACACTCACTGCACACACACACACACACACTGCAGTCTTGCACGTACACTCACTGCACACACACACACACACACTGCAGTCTTGCACGTACACTCACTGCACACACACACACACACTACAGTCTTGCACGTACACTCACTGCACACACACACACACACACTGCAGTCTTGCAAGTACACTCACTGCACACACACACACACACTACAGTCTTGCACGTACACTCACTGCACACACACACACACACTGCAGTCTTGCACGTACACTCACTGCACACACACACACACACACTGCAGTCTTGCACGTACACTCACTGCACACACACACACACACACTGCAGTCTTGCACGTACACTCACTGCACACACACACACACACACTGCAGTCTTGCACGTACACTCACTGCACACACACACACACACACTGCAGTCTTGCACGTACACTCACTGCACACACACACACACACACTGCAGTCTTGCACGTACACTCACTGCACACACACACACCCGCAGTGTGCAAGCCATCGATACCTATATTTTGATCTCTGCACAGACGCACACACAGACGCACAGACGCACACACAGACGCACACACAGACGCACACACAGACGCACACACACAGACGCACACACACACGCACGCACACACGCACACACGCCTAGCAAAGCTGTTCATTGATTGACACAGAGGTACATAGCGTCCATTATAGCCTGCTACCCACCACACACACACACTCGCACACTCACCAACCCCTACCCCACTCGCTGCATGGGCGAGCGAGCTGTCGATGTGGCAGTCCTCCTCCCATCAGCGCATTGACAACGGCTGAGAAGCCACGTGTTACAGGCCGCGATGGACTGTCGGGGCGAGTGCTGTTAGCGAGTCGCACCTATTGCTAAGATCGGAACCGGCACACGATGGGGGGAGGGGGTTGTGTGGGGACGGGGGGGGGGGGGGTGGGTGGACAGCTCCACGCCCGGCCGCCTTTGTCTCCCCCGGTACTTGTGTTTAGAGCACAAAGGCAAAGATGCCCCGTATAGTCCTGACAGGTTGTCGGGGCAAGTGCTGTTAGCGAGTAGCACCTGTGAAGGCCGGCACGGCGCACGAGGGGGTGCTAGGTGGACAGCTTCACGCCCGGCCGCCTTTGTCTCCCCCCGGCACTGATGTTCACAGCACCCCCAGCACACAAACCCTCATCCCTCCTCTCGATATGCAGCAGATACAGATTCCACGTGTAGCCGAGCAAGGCTCTGGGTGGAAACTTCTGTTAGCGGGCACCGATTAGGGTCAGCACGACCGCTTGATAATGAGTTGTGGTCAGAGCCACCGTGGACTTAACTACGGCTATACAGACTCATCGGGTGGCTAGGAGATGTTAACTACCTCGCCTGGTGTACAGGAGGTCGTGGGTTCGATCCAGATCTTGACGATGCCTGCTGCTGTATATTTGGAGTCTGCGTCTCTCTCTCTCTCTCTCATCATCACGGTGGCTAGGAGATGTTGACTACCTCGCCTGGTATACAGGAAGTCGTGGGTTCGATCCCGACTCTGACGCATGCTGCTGTATATTTGGAGTTTGCGTCTCTCTCTCATCATCATCACGGTGGCTAGGAGATGTTGACTACCTCGCCTAGTATACAGGAGGTCGTGGGTTCGATCCCGACTCTGACGCATGCTGCTGTATATTTGGAGTTTGCGTCTCTCTCTCATCATCATCACGGTGGCTAGGAGATGTTGACTACCTCGCCTAGTATACAGGAGGTCGTGGGTTCGATCCCGACTCTGACGCATGCTGCTGTATATTTGGAGTTTGCGTCTCTCTCTCATCATCATCACGGTGGCTAGGAGATGTTGACTACCTCGCCTGGTATACAGGAAGTCGTGGGTTCGATCCCGACCCTAACGACGCCTGCTGCTGTATATTTGGAGTTGGCGTGTCTCTCTCTCTCTCTCCGTGGCGATCGCGTTGATTTTTCCCCGGGTTCTTCTGTCTTTCCCCTCCACATTGAGAATCAACGAGTCGCCTTTAGAGTTGTTGGCTGCTACTTTAAATGTCCACGTGATGATGATGATGGTGGTGGTGGTGGTAAGCCAGACTTGGTTGAGCTATCATTTGTGGTAGTCAGTTCGCTTCTGAGAAAGAGCTGCACATCTTGAGTTGATCGCCCCTTCTTAGCTGTTCAAATTCAAAGCGTCGTTTTTGTTCAACAGTTGTCAGTGTTCACCGTCTCGTCGTCTTCAGTGACGTGGGCACATCGCCACCTCGTGGCGACAACCGGAAACTACACTCAACCATCAGCCACCACACGCACGCACGGTGTGAGCGAGCGGGTGGGTGAGTGGGTGGGTGGCTGAGCGAGTGGCTGGATGAGTGGGTGAGTTGATGAGTGAGTGAGTGGATGAGTGAGTGGATGGGTGGGTGGGTGAGTGAATGAGTAGGTGGGTGAGTGAGTAAGTGAGTGGGTGGGTGAGTGAGTGAGTGGGTGGGTGAGTGAGTGAGTTGGTGAGTGAGTGGGTGGGTGGCTGAGCGAGTGGCTGGATGAGTGGGTGAGTTGATGAGTGAGTGAGCGGATGAGTGAGTGGGTGGCTGGGTGAGTGAGTGAATGAGTAGGTGGGTGAGTGGGTGGAGTGAGTGAGTGAGTGAGTGGGTGAGTGAGTGGGTGGGTGGGTGAGTGAGTGAGTGAGTGAGTGGGTGAGTGAGTGAGTGAGTGGGTGGGTAAGTGAGTGAGTGGGTGAGTGAGTGGGTGGGTGGGTGAGTGAGTGAGTGAGTGGGTGGGTAAGTGAGTGAGTGGGTGAGTGAGTGGGTGGGTGGGTGAGTGAGTGAGTGAGTGAGTGAGTGGGTGAGTGAGTGAGTGAGTGGGTGGGTGGGTGAGAGTGGGTGGGTGGCTGAGCGAGTGGCTGGATGAGTGGGTGAGTTGATGAGTGAGTGGATGAGCGAGTGGATGAGCGAGTGGATGAGCGAGTGGGTGGGTGGGTGAGTGAATGAGTGGGTGGGTGAGTAGGTGGATGGGTGAGTGAGTGGGTGGATGGCTGAGTGAGTGGGTGGGTGAGTGGGTGGGTGGGTGGGTGGGTGAGTGGGTGGGTGAGTGAGTGAGTGAGTGGGTGGGTGGGTGGCTGGGTGAGTGAGTGAGTGGCTGGGTGAGTGAGTGAGTGAGTGGCTGGATGAGTGAGTGAGTGAGTGGATGAGTGAGTGGGTGGGTGGGTGAGTGAATGAGTGAGTGAGTGGGTGGGTGGGTGGGTGAGTGGGTGGGTGAGTAAGTGGGTGGGTGAGTAAGTGGGTGGGTGAGTGAGTGAGTTGGTGAGTGAGTGGGTGGGTGGGTTATTGAGTGAGTGGGTGGGTGAGTGAGTGAGTGGGTGGGTAAGTGAGTGAGTGGGTGGGTGGGTGGGTGAGTGAGTGGGTGGGTGCGTGGGTGGGTGGGGTGGGTGGGTGAGTGGGTGGGTGGTTGAGTGAGTGAGTGGGTGGGTGGGTGGGTGGGTGGGTGGGTGGGTGAGTGGGTGGGTGGGTGGGTGGGTGAGTGGGTGGGTGGGTGGATGAGTGAGTGAGTGGGTGGGCGTATGGGTGAGTAGGTAGGTGGATGAGTGAGTGGGTGGGTAAGTGAGTGAGTGGGTGAGTGAGTGGGTGGGTGGGTGGGTGAGCGAGTGGGTGGGTGGGTGGGTGGGTGGGTGAGTGGGTGGGTGGGTGGATGAGTGAGTGAGTGAGTGGGTGAGTGAGTGGGTGGGCGTATGGGTGAGTAGGTAGGTGGATGAGTGAGTGGGTGGGTGGGTGGGTGAGTGAGTGAGTGGGTGGGTGCGTGGGTGGGTGGGTGAGTGGGTGGGTGGTTGAGTGAGTGAGTGGGTGGGTGGGTGGGTGGGTGAGTGGGTGGGTGGGTGGATGAGTGAGTGAGTGGGTGGGCGTATGGGTGAGTAGGTAGGTGGATGAGTGAGTGGGTGGGTAAGTGAGTGAGTGGGTGAGTGAGTGGGTGGGTGGGTGGGTGAGCGAGTGGGTGGGTGGGTGGGTGGGTGGGTGAGTGGGTGGGTGGGTGGATGAGTGAGTGAGTGAGTGGGTGGGCGTATGGGTGAGTAGGTAGGTGGATGAGTGAGTGGATGGGTGGATGAGTGAGTGGATGGGTGAGTGGGTGGATGAGTGAGTGGGTGGGTGGATGAGTGAGTGAGTGGGTGAGTGGATGAGTGAGTGAGTGGGTGGATGAGTGAGTGGGTCGGTGGGTGGGTGGATGAGTAAGTGGATGGGTGAGTGGGTGGATGAGTGAGTGAGTGGGTGAGTGGATGAGTGAGTGAGTGGGTGGATGGGTGAGTGGGTGGGTGGGTGGATGAGTGAGTGGGTGGCTGGGTGGTAGTGATGGTGATGGTGATAATGGTAGTGATGATGATGGTGGGGATGATGATGGTGGTGGTGATGATGATGGTGGTGATGATGATGGTGATGATCACGGTGGTGATGATGATGGTGATGATGATGGTGATGATGATTGTGATGATGATGGTGATTATACGGTGATGGCGATGATGATGGTGATAATGATGATGATGGGGATGATAATGGTGGTGGTGATAATGGTGGTAATGATGATGATGGTGGTGGTGATGATGATGGTGGGGATGATGATGGTGGCGATGATGATGGTGATGATGATGGTGATGATGATGGTGGTGGTGATGATGATGGTAATGATGACGGTGGTGATGATGATGATGATGGTGGTGGTGGTGATAATGGTGGTAGTGATGATGATGGCGATGATGATGATGATGGCACGGTGTGGGACGGTACGTTGCGTTTGGCGAGTAGATGTCACGCAAAGTTCAAGCGATGCCCGAAATCACAGCTACAATCACTCACTTTACGCACACAAATCACCATCATCATCATCATCATCACCACCATCATCCACACCACCACCATCATCATTATTATTATTTTCTTCCCTTCTAGCACAGCCGTTAGAGAGGTGAGGCTCGCTTGACATCACAACTTAATTAAGGGCTAAATCCAATCGGCCCTTGGAACAAAATTAACTGCTGTGTCCGCCCCTCCCCCCATAGCCCCTCCCCTCCCCCACAAACCCTCCCCTCCCCCACAACCCCTCCGCTCCCCCACAAACCCTCCCCTCCCCCACAACCCCTCCCCTCCCCCACAAACCATCCCCTCCCCCACAACCCCTCCCCTCCCCCACAAACCCTCCCCTCCCCCACAAACCCTCCCCTCCCCCACAACCCCTCCCCTCCCCCCACAAACCCTCCCCTCCCCCACAACCCCTCCCCTCCCCCACAAACCCTCCCCTCCCCCACAACCCCTCCGCTCCCCCACAAACCCTCCCCTCCCCCACAACCCCTCCGCTCCCCCACAAACCCTCCCCTCCCCCACAACCCCTCCCCTCCCCCACAAACCCTCCCCTCCCCCACAACCCCTCCCCTCCCCCACAAACCCTCCCCTCCCCCACAACCCCTCCGCTCCCCCCACAAACCCTCCCCTCCCCCACAAGCCCTCCCTTCCCCCACAAACCCTCCCCTCCCCCCACAACCCCTCCCCTCCCCCACAAACCCTCCCCTCCCCCACAACCCCTCCCCCACAAACCCTCCCCTCCACCACAAGCCCCTCCCCTCTGCCCCCACAGCTCCTCATCTCCCCAGACAGCCCCTCCCTCCGCCCCTCCCCCTACAGCCCCATCCCTCCCCCCCGCCACTCCCTCCTCCTCCCCCAGCCCTCCTCCTACAACCCTCTCCCCCCACAGCCCCTCCCCTCCCCCAATAGTGTAGTGTATAGTGTAGTGTATAGTAGTGTGTAGTGTAGTGTATAGTCTAGTATATAGTAGTGTATAGTAGTGTATAGTGTAGTGTAGAGTGTAGTGTATAGTGTAGTGTATAGTGTCGTGTATAGTGTAGTGTATAGTGTAGTGTGTAGTGTAGTGTGTAGTGTAGTGTATAGTAGTGTATAGTGTAGTGTATAGTGTAGTGTATAGTGTAGTGTATAGTAGTGTATAGTGTAGTGTATAGTAGTGTATAGTGTAGTGTATAGTGTAGTGTATAGTGCATAGTGTAATGTATAGTGTAGTGTATAGTAGTGTATAGTGTAGTGTATAGCGTAGTGTATAGTAGTGTATAGTGTAGTGTATAGTGTAGTGTATAGTGCATAGTGTAATGTATAGTGTAGTGTATAGTAGTGTATAGTGTAGTGTATAGCGTAGTGTATAGTGCATAGTGTAATGTATAGTGTAGTGTATAGTAGTGTATAGTGTAGTGTATAGTGTAGTGTATAGTAGTGTATAGTGTAGTGTATAGTGTAGTGTATAATAGTCTAGTGTATAGTAGTGTATAGTGTAGTGTATAGTGTAGTATATCGTAGTGTGTAGTATAGTGTAGTGTATAGTAGTGTATAGAGTGCATAGTGTAGTGTATAGTGTAGTGTATAGTAGTGTATAGTGTAGTGTACAGTGTAGTGTATAGTGTAGTGTATAGTGTAGTGTATAGTAGTGTATAGTGTAGTGTATAGTGTAGTGTATAGTGTAGTGTATAGTAGTGTATAGTGTAGTGTATAGGGTAGTGTATAGTGTAGTGTATAGTAGTGTGTAGTGTAGTGTATAGTAGTGTATAGTGTAGTGTATAAGGGGTTGACAGGTATGTAGTAGTGTAGTGTATAGTAGTGTAGTGTATAGTGTAGTGTATAGTAGTGTATAGTGTAGTGTATAGTGTAGTGTATAGTGTAGTGTATAGTGTAGTGTATAGTGTAGTGTATAGTAATGTAGTGTATAGTGTAGTGTATAGTAGTGTATAGTAATGTAGTGTATAGTAGTGTATAGTGTAGTGTATAGTAATGTAGTGTATAGTAGTGTATAGTAGTGTAGTGTACAAGGGGGTTGACAGGTATGTAGTAGTGTAGTGTATAGTGTAGTGTATAGTGTAGTGTATAGTGTAGTGTATTGTGTAGTGTATAGTAGTGTAGTGTATAGTAGTGTAGTGTATAGTAGTGTAGTGTATAGTAGTGGAGTGTGTAGAAGTGTAGTGTATAGTAGTGTAGTGTATAGTAGTGTAGTGTATAGTAGTGGAGTGTATAGTAGTGTAGTGTATAGTAGTGTAGTGTATAGTAGTGGAGTGTGTAGAAGTGTAGTGTATAGTAGTGTAGTGTATAGTAGTGTAGTGTATAGTGTAGTGTATAGTGTAGTGTATAGTAGTGTAGTGTATAGTAGTGTAGTGTACAAGGGGGTTGACAGGTATGTAGTAGTGTAGTGTATAGTGTAGTGTATAGTGTAGTGTATAATAGTGTA
>NC_136277.1:15698994-15851494 GCF_964198595.1 Lampetra fluviatilis
GACGCTCCCCGAGTCGTTTAATAACTTGGGAACAATTCATTTGTCTGCAGGAGTTAATTGTCTACATACAGACAACAAAGACAAAGCTCCCCCGTGTAGCCTCAACAGACTGCCGGGGCAAGTGCTGTTAGCGTGTTGCAGCAGCAGCGCCTATGAAGGAGACAAAGACAAAGATCCCCCGTGTAGCCTCAACAGGCTGCCGGGGCAAGTGCTGTTATCGAGTAGCAGCAGCGCCTATGAAGGAGACACAGACAAAGCTCCCCCGTGTAGCCTCTAACAGTCTGCTGGGGCAAGTGCTGTTAGCGAGTAGCCCCTACGAAGGCCGGCACACACAAAGCAAAGACAAAGATCCCCCGCGTAGCCTCCATGCACGCTCCTGCCTCTCCGCTCTCATCCCACTCGGCTCCCCTCCACGCACTCTCTCGCCTCATTTGAGGCCGAGTCGACCTAGGGGAGGGCCCAGGACCGGTTCTCACAGCCGCCACTGCTCTCCCCCAATAGCAGGGTGACTGTCACCCACCCACACACTCACAGCGGGAGGGGCCGTTGTGTGGTTGTGTGGTTGGTTGTGTGGTTGTGTAGTTGGTTGTGTGGTTGTCTGGTTGTGTGGTTGTGTAGTTGGTTGTGTGGTTGGTTGTGTGGTTGTGTGGTTGTGGGGTTGTGTGGTTGTGTGGTTGGTTGTGTGATTGGTTGTGTGGTTGTGTGGTTGTGTAGTTGGTTGTGTGGTTGGTTATGTGGTTGTGTGATTGGTTGTGTGGTTGTGTGGTTGTGGGATTGTGTGGTTGTGTGGTTGGTTGTGTGGTTGGTTGTGTGGTTGTGTGGTTGTGGGGTTGTGTGGTTGTGTAGTTGGTTGTGTGGTTGTGTGGTTGTGTGGTTGGTTGTGTGGTTGTGTGGTTGGTTGTGTGGTTGGTTGTGTGGTTGTCTGGTTGTGTGGTTGTGTAGTTGGTTGTGTGGTTGGTTACGTGGTTGTGTGGTTGTGTGATTGGTTGTGTGGTTGTGTGGTTGGTCGTATGGTTGTGTGGTTGGTTGTGTGGTGGTGGTGGTGGCGGTGATAGTGACCACACAACAACAACAACCACCACCACCACCCTCGTGGTTTGTCCGTTTCCGAGTCGCCGACGGCCCCGAGCCCGTACAGCCCCACGTGGTGTCAGACTGCACGGGGGGGGGGGGGGCATCTTCGTCTGTGTGTGTGTGGGAGAGGAGGGGGGGCAGGGGAGGAGGGGGGGGGGTGCAGGGGAGGAGAGGGGGGGGGGAGGAGAGGGGGGGGGGGTCCGGCAGCTGTATAAACTTTATTTGTGTTACACAATCGGATCTCCTCCTCCTGCCTTCCTGCCCCCCCCCCTTCTCTCTCCCTCTCCTCGCTGCCTGCCCCGCTGGAGGATTCATAATCATCATCATCATAATCACCATCATAATCATCATCATAATCATCATAATCATCATCGTCGTCATAATCACTATTATAATCATCATCATCATACTCATCATCATAATCATCATCATAATCATCATAATCACCATCATAATCATCATCATCATACTCACCATCATAATCATCATCATCATACTCATCATCATAATAATCATAATCATCATCATAATAATCATCATCATAACCATCATTATCATAATCATCATCATCATAATCACCATCATAATCATCATCATCATACTCATCATCATAATCATCATACTCATCATCATAATCATCATAATCATCATCATAATCATCATCATCATAATCATCATCATAATCATCGTCATAATCACCATCATAATCATCATCATCATACTCATCATCATAAGCATCATACTCATCATCATACTCATCATCAATGCATCTCTATGAGTCTCTGTGTATCTCTATAAGTCTCTGTGTGTCTCTATGAGTCTCTGTGTGTCTCTATGAGTCTCTGTGTGTCTCTATGAGTCTCTGTTTGTCTCTATGAGTCTCTGTGTGTCTCTATGAGTCTCTATGCATCTCTATGAGTCTCTGTGTATCTCTATGACTCTCTGTGTATCTCTATGAGTCTCTGTGTGTCTATATGAGTCTCTGTTTGTCTCTATGAGTCTCTGTGTGTCTCTATGAGTCTCTGTTTGTCTCTATGAGTCTCTGTGTATCTCTATGACTCTCTGTGTATCTCTATGAGTCTCTATGCATCTCTATGAGTCTCTGTGTATCTCTATGAGTCTCTGTGTGTCTCTATGAGTCTCTGTGTGTCTCTATGAGTCTCTGTTTGTCTCTATGAGTCTCTGTGTGTCTTTATGAGTCTCTGTGTATCTCTATGAGTCTCTGTGTGTCTCTATGAGTCTCTGTTTGTCTCTATGAGTCTCTGTGTGTCTCTATGAGTCTCTGTGTATCTCTATGAGTCTCTGTGTGTCTCTATGAGTCTCTGTGTATCTCTATGAGTCTCTGTGTGTCTCTATGAGTCTCTGTGTATCTCTATGAGTCTCTGTGTGTCTCTATGAGTCTCTGTGTATCTCTATGAATCTCTGTGTATCTCTATGAGTCTCTGTGTGTCTCTATGCGTCTCTGTTTGTCTCTGAGTCTCTGCGTCTCTATGTGTCTCTGTGTATCTCTATGCGTCTATGTGTATCTCTATGGGTCTCTATGAGTCTCTATGAGTCTCTGTGTATCTGTATGAGTCTCTATGAGTCTCTGTGTATCTCTATGAGTCTCTATGCATCTCTACGAGTCTCTGTGTGTCTCTATGAGTCTCTGTGTATCTCTATGAGTCTCTATGAGTCTCTGTGTATCTCTATGAGTCTCTATAAGACTCTACGAGTCTCTATGCATCTCTATGAGTCTCTATGAGTCTCTGTGTGTCTCTATGAGTCTCTATGTATCTCTATGAGTCTCTATGTATCTCTACGAGTCTCTATGCATCTCTATGAGTCTCTATGAGTCTCTGTGTATCTCTATGAGTGTCTATGCATCTCTACGAGTCTCTATGTATCTCTACGAGTCTCTGTGTATCTCTATAAGGGGGGGGGGGGGGTGTAGGGGGTGGAGGTGATGGATTGAGAGGCAGAGCGAGGGGGGGGGGGTATTGGGACGGGCTACGATGCCAGACCCAGCGAGCTGTTTGCAAGGAGACTTTCCACGAATTTCGCGTCCCTCCTGGAGCTTCGAAAGTTCATCCGCACCATCTTCCCCAGCCCCCCCCCCAGCCCCCCCCCAGCCCCCCCCCCCAGCCCCCCCCCCAGCCCCCCCCAGCCCCCCCCCCCAGCCCCCCCCCCCAGCCCAGCCCCCCTCCCGTATAGCCTTCACAGATTACCGGGGCAAGTGGCATTGCACGTTAGTCGAAGCCGTTCTCTCGTGCGCAGTGGAGGCGCCGCGTGCTCATCGCGATGGCGCTGACGAGTAGCGCCACCTGTTGTAGGCCGTGGCACAAGAGGGGGGCGGGGTGGGGCGAGGGGGTCAAAATCCGCGCCCGGCCGCCTTTGTCTCCCCTGATCGCGACGTTTAAGCGTCGCTGCACCTAGGAACTCAATTGAGGCTGAGTCGACCTAGGGGAGTGTCGGGGGGGGGGGGGGGGTGGACAATCGTCGCCGGCGTCGGTGTTGGGAAGTTGGCCGGGAGTCGAACTTTGGCTCGCCGGGGCTCGGAGCGGTGTCGCTGCACCTCGGAACTCATTTGAGGCTGAGTCGACCTAGGGGAGTGTCGGGGGGGGGGGGGAGGGGGACAATCGTCGCTCGGAGCGGTGTCGCTGCGCTAACCGCTGCGCCACCGCTCCCCACCGCCCCCCCCCCCCCCCCCCACTGGCTCCGTGAGTGAATTGTGAGAAAGGCAGATTGAAAATCTGCGACTTGAAGCTTTGCGACTGCAGGGATTCTCACTCTGTGGTGTCTTTCGGTAAAGTCGCGTGGATCGGTTCGACAAAAAAACTTCAGCGAACACGAAAAAAAATCCTCGCGACCGGCATCGCCTGCGTCGCGATCGGAACATCGCGAGGAATAGCGCCTCTCTCGCTCCGTTAGCTATCAGTTGCACGCGGAGTTGAACACAATGAATGAGTTTCGATTTAAAGCTTTCGTGACTGCAGGGATTCATCTTCTTGATTCTTTCGGTAAAGTCACGTAGAAGGGAAATAATAAAATAATAACAATTGAACATAATAAAAATAATTCTCACGACGTTTCGGCCACAACGCCGCAAGCAGCCGTCCTCAGGATTGGTGGGTGGGGGTGTAAAAAGGTGAGGACGGCTGCTTGCGTTGTGGCCGAAACGTCGTGAGAATTATTTTATTATGTTTTATTTTTATTATGTTATTACTTCCCTTCTACGTGACTTTACCGAAAGAACCGAGAAGAAAAATGCACGAGTGTTTGGCGGTGTGCGTGTGTCTGTGTGCGCGTGTTGTTTTCTTTACACATCCCATCAGACGCGCCGTTTTTCTGCACGAGAATCATTTCGGCAGCGCTGGTTCGATTTGAGCTCACCCCCCAAATAAAACCCAACGACTTGAGACCAGTTTCCATATTCACTGTCTCATCGGCAACAGTCAGGCTCGCTGGTGTACTTGCCCAGACGTTTAACGGGCTGGGTTTTGACATTCGGTCTCTCATCAGCAAGTCACGCTCCGCTTGAACCCATTCTGAGTGAACTGCCCAGACGTTTATCGGCAAGGGGCTGGGTTTTGACATTCGGTCTCTCATCAGCAAGTCACGCTTCGCTTGAACCCATTCTGAGTGAACTGCCCAGATGTTTATAGGCAAGGCGCTGGGCTTTGACATTTAGCGGTGTGTGCTAAACATTAAGAGAGACAAAGGCGGCTGGGCGTGGTGCTGGCCACCCACCGCCTCGTGTGCCACAGTGCCGGCCTTCGCACGTGCTCGCTAACAGCACTTGCCCCGACAGTCTGCTGAGGCTACACGGGGGATTTTTGTCTTTGCCGTGAGTGCGTGCGCGTGAGTGCTGGTGACACACTCGTCGGTGTTTCTATTGAGAGGGGGCAATGGACCATGACACCGCTGGCAATCATTGTCGAGCCGTCGCTTTTCCCAAGGCGGCTCAGTTACCATCCACCCTCACTCTCCAGCCACCTATTCGTTCGTACATCCACTCATCCACCCACCCATCCTCCGACTCACCCACCAACTCATCCATCTACTCACCCTCCTACTCACCCACCAACTCATCCATCTACTCACCCTCCTACTCACCCACCCACTCATCCACCCACCCATCCTCCGACTCGCCCACCCACTCATCCATCCACCCACCCTCCTACTCAACCACTCATCCATCCACCCACCCACCCTCCGACTCACCCACCCACCCACTCATCCATCCACCCACCTACCCTCCTACTCACCCACCCACTCATCCATCCACTCACCCTCCTACTCACCCACCCACTAATCCATCCACCCACCCTCCTACTCACCCACCCACCCATTCATCCACCCACCCACCCTCCTACTCATCCACCCACCCACCCTCCTACTCACCCACTCACTCATCCATCCACCCACCCACCCTCCTACTCACACACCCACTCATCCATCCACCCACCCTCCTACTCACCCACCCACTCATCCACCCACCCACCCTCCTACTCACCCACCCACTAATCCATCCACCCACCCTCCTACTCACCCACCCACCCATTCATCCACCCACCCACCCTCCTACTCATCCACCCACCCACCCTCCTACTCACCCACTCACTCATCCATCCACCCACCCACCCTCCTACTCACACACCCACTCATCCATCCATCCACCCTCCTACTCACCCACCCACCCATTCATCCACCCACCCTCCTACTCACCCACCCACTCATCCATCCACCCACCCACCCTCCTACTCACCCACCCACTCATCCATTCACCCACCCTCCTACTCACCCACCCACTCATCCATCCATCCACCCTCCTACTCATCCACCCACTCATCCATCCACTCACCCTCCTACTCACCCACCCACTCATCCATCCATCCACCCACCCTCCTACTCACCCACTCACTCATCCATCCACCCACCCTCCTACTCACCCACCCACTCATCCATCCACTCACCCTCCTACTCACCCACCCACTCATCCATCCACCCACCCTCCTACTCACCCACCCACTCATCCATCCACCCACCCTCCTACTCACCCACTCACTCATCCATCCACCCACCCTCCTACTCACCCACCCACTCATCCATCCACCCACCCTCCTACTCACCCACCCACTCATCCATTCACCCACCCTCCTACTCACCCACCCACTCATCCATCCATCCACCCTCCTACTCATCCACCCACTCATCCATCCACTCACCCTCCTACTCACCCACCCACTCATCCATCCACCCACCCTCCTACTCACCCACTCACTCATCCATCCACTCACCCTCCTACTCACCCACCCACTCATCCATCCACTCACCCTCCTACTCACACACCCACTCATCCACCCACCCACCCTCCTACTCACCCACCCACTCATCCACCCACCCACCCTCCTACTCACCCACCCACTCATCCATTCACCCACCCTCCTACTCACACACCCACTCATCCATCCACCCACCCTCCTACTCACCCACCCACTAATCCATCCACTCACCCTCCTACTCATCCACCCACCCACCCTCCTACTCACCCACCGACTCATCCATCCACCCACCCTCCTACTCACCCACCGACTCATCCATCCACCCACCCTCCTACTCACCCACCCACCCACCCACTAATCCATCCACCCACCCTCCTACTCACCCACCCACTCATCCATCCATCCACCCTCCTACTCACACACCCACTCATCCATTCACCCACCCTCCTACTCACCCACCCACTCATCCATCCACTCACCCTCCTACTCATCCATCCACCCACCCTCCTACTCACCCACCCACTAATCCATCCACCCACCCTCCTACTCACCCACCGACTCATCCATCCACCCACCCTCCTATTCACCCACCCACTCACTCATCCATTCACCCACCCTCCTACTCACCCACCCACTCATCCATCCATCCACCCTCCTACTCACACACCCACTCATCCACCCACCCACCCTCCTACTCACACACCCACTCATCCATTCACCCACCCTCCTACTCACCCACCCACTCATCCATCCACTCACCCTCCTACTCACCCACCAATTCATCCATCCACCCACCCTCCTACACACCCACCCACTCATCCATCCACCCACCCTCCTACTCACCCACCCACTCATCCATCCATCCACCCTCCTACTCACCCACCCACTCATCCATCCACCCACCCTCCTACTCACCCACCCACTCATCCATCCACCCACCCTCCTACTCACCCACCCACTCATCCATCCACCCACCCTCCTACTCACACACCCACTCATCCACCCACCCACCCTCCTACTCACCCACCCACTCATCCATCCACCCACCCTCCTACTCACCCACTCACTCATCCATCCACCCACCCTCCTACTCACCCACCCACTCATCCATCCACTCACCCTCCTACTCACCCACCCACTCATCCATCCACCCACCCTCCTACTCACCCACCCACTCATCCATCCACCCACCCTCCTACTCACCCACTCACTCATCCATCCACCCACCCTCCTACTCACCCACCCACTCATCCATCCACCCACCCTCCTACTCACCCACCCACTCATCCATTCACCCACCCTCCTACTCACCCACCCACTCATCCATCCATCCACCCTCCTACTCATCCACCCACTCATCCATCCACTCACCCTCCTACTCACCCACCCACTCATCCATCCACCCACCCTCCTACTCACCCACTCACTCATCCATCCACTCACCCTCCTACTCACCCACCCACTCATCCATCCACTCACCCTCCTACTCACACACCCACTCATCCATCCACCCACCCTCCTACTCACCCACCCACTCATCCATTCACCCACCCTCCTACTCACCCACCCACTCATCCATCCATCCACCCTCCTACTCATCCACCCACTCATCCATCCACTCACCCTCCTACTCACCCACCCACTCATCCATCCACCCACCCTCCTACTCACCCACTCACTCATCCATCCACCCACCCTCCTACTCACCCACCCACTCATCCATCCACCCACCCTCCTACTCACCCACCCACTCATCCATTCACCCACCCTCCTACTCACCCACCCACTCATCCATCCATCCACCCTCCTACTCATCCACCCACTCATCCATCCACTCACCCTCCTACTCACCCACCCACTCATCCATCCACCCACCCTCCTACTCACCCACCGACTCATCCATCCACCCACCCTCCTACTCACCCACCCACCCACTAATCCATCCACCCACCCTCCTACTCACCCACCCACTCATCCATCCATCCACCCTCCTACTCACACACCCACTCATCCATCCACTCACCCTCCTACTCATCCATCCACCCACCCTCCTACTCACCCACCCACTAATCCATCCACCCACCCTCCTACTCACCCACCGACTCATCCATCCACCCACCCTCCTACTCACACACCCACTCATCCATTCACCCACCCTCCTACTCACCCACCCACTCATCCATCCACTCACCCTCCTACTCATCCATCCACCCACCCTCCTACTCACCCACCCACTAATCCATCCACCCACCCTCCTACTCACCCACCGACTCATCCATCCACCCACCCTCCTACTCACCCACCCACTCACTCATCCATTCACCCACCCTCCTACTCACCCACCCACTCATCCATCCATCCACCCTCCTACTCACACACCCACTCATCCACCCACCCACCCTCCTACTCACACACCCACTCATCCATTCACCCACCCTCCTACTCACCCACCCACTCATCCATCCACCCACCCTCCTACTCATCCACCCACCCACCCTCCTACTCACCCACTCACTCATCCATCCACCCACCCACCCTCCTACTCACACACCCACTCATCCATCCACCCACCCTCCTACTCACCCACCCACTCATCCACCCACCCACCCACCCACCCTCCTACTCACCCACCCACTAATCCATCCACCCACCCTCCTACTCACCCACACACCCATTCATCCACCCACCCACCCTCCTATTCACCCACCCACCCACTCATCCACCCACCCACCCTCCTACTCACCCACCCACCCACTTATCCATCCACCCACCCACCTACTCACCCACACACTCATCCACCCACCCACCCACCTACTCACCCACCCACTCATCCACCCACCCACCCTCCTACTCACCCACCCACTAATCCATCCACCCACCCTCCTACTCACCCACCCACTAATCCATCCACCCACCCTCCTACTCACCCACCCACCCATTCATCCACCCACCCACCCTCCTACTCACCCACCCACCCACTCATCCACCCACCCTCCTACTCACCCACCCACCCACTTATCCATCCACCCACCCACCTACTCACCCACCCACTCATCCACCCACCCACCCTCCTACTCACCCACCCACTTATCCATCCACCCACCCACCTACTCACCCACCCACTCATCCACCCACCCACCCTCCTACTCACCCACCCACTCATCCACCCACCCACCCTCCTACTCACCCTCCTACTCACCCACCCACTCATCCACCCACCCACTCATACACCCAACCTCCTACTCAACCATCCACTCTCCTACTTATCCATTCATACCCCTACCCTCCTACTCACTCACCCACCCACCCATCCACCCTCCTACTCATCCACCCACCCATTCACCATCCTACTCATCCACCCACCCATCCACCCTCCTACTCATCTACCCACCCACTCATGCATCCACCCACCCATCCACCCACCTACTCATCCACCCACCCACTCATCCACCCATCCACCCACCCATCCGCTCAACCACCCACCCACCCACCCTCCTACTTATCCATCCATCCACAAATGCGCTCACGCATGAACCCACCCAACACACACACACGCATCCACCCTCCTTCCCTCCCTCCATCCATCAGCAGCACATTTTCTAGGAAACGCACAATGTTCGGGCCACGTTTTTCGCGTTTATTTCTTTAATTCCATCAACCCCCTCCCCTCCCAACCCTCCCTCTCGTATTTTGAAACGACCGCGATGGGGCTGGAATCTCTCGAGTGCAGGGTAGGAGGTGGAGGAGGAGGTGAAGGAGGAGGCCTCTCGAATCGCGAGCCGCTGTTTACATTCCACCGCACGAATGACATCGCTGGGGAGGGGTGGTGGCTTAGAGCCTGGTGAGCAGCGTGTGTGTCGCTGTGTGTGTGTCGGTGTGTGTGTGTCGGTGTGTTTGTGTCGGTGTGTGTGTGTGTCGGTGTGTGTGTGTGTGTCGGTGTGTGTGTGTGTGGGTGTGTGTCAGTGTGTGTCAGTGTGTGTGTGTGTATGTCGGTGTGTGTCAGTGTGTGTCGGTGTGTGTGTGTGTGTATGTCGGTGTGTGTGTGTCAGTGTGTGTGTATCGGTGTGTGTGTGTGTATGTCGGTGTGTGTGTGTGTCAGTGTGTATCGGTGTGTGTGTGTATGTGGGTGTGTCGGTGTGTGTCGGTGTGTGTGTATGTCGGTGTGGGTGTGTCGATGTGGGAAGCGGTAGTGTAGTGGTTAGCGCGACGTTGCACCACGAACCCGGCGACCCGAGTTCGGTTCCCGCTCACGGCCAACACCAAGTGACGATTATCTGAACCGGTCCTGGACCTCCCCTAGGTCGACTCAGCCTCAAATGAATACTTGGTGCGGTGTGTAAACATCGCCACTGGCGAGCCAAAGGCGGCCGGGCGTGGTGCTGGCCACCCACCCCCTCGTGTGCCGTGCCGGCCTTCATAGGTGCTCGCTAACAGCACTTGCCCCTACAGTCTGTTCAATCCAGACGGGGGATCTTTATCTTTGCGTGTGTGTGTAACCGCGCAGTGCTCACTACAACAATAGACACAACCAAAGACCACCCCCCCCCCCGCCCCCGTATATGAGAAAACTGTTCGTACCGAGCTCGAAGTGCCCTGTTCCTTGCGTTGTGTCAGCTCCGTTCGCCTGCAGGCGTCGATCAACGTGGTGGAACTCGGACATCAGCAATTGCTGCTGATGCTGATGCTGTAGTCTCTGATGTGTAGGCCAATCAGTCTTGTCGTTGTGATGATCATTAGCACTGCATGCAGTTTCTGGGTAAAATGCGAGACTTGATTATACCTACGTGACTTTACCGAAAAAACCTACGAGTATGAATGCTTGCAATCACGAAAGCTTCGAATCTAGAATTGATTACGCCACTCAATAATCACCGTGTAAGAACAAACTAAACAAACATTGTTCCTGGGTAGGAAGTGTTATTTTACAATTGCTTATGCCTCAAAAGTACAGACAGTGGCTGTTATTCTTTTGATATGCTAATGATTTTGTCAAGGCGCTCTTCCCCCTCCAACCCAGCTTAAATATACGCTGCCAAGCCTGGTGGTGCCCATTCAGACGCTGTCTTTCCGACAGACCTGTTCTTCACCTGAGGGACGGCTGCTTGCGTTGTGGCCGAAACGTCGTGAGAATTATTTTATCATGTTTTATTTTTATTATTTTATTATTTCCCTTCTACGTGACTTTACCGAAAAAACCAAGAGGATGGGCTGTTATTCTCCACAAACTTTGCTTTTGTGACCAGGACAGTGGCATTTTGAAATGTAGCTATTTTCAATTAGATAAACTTGGTGCACATTTGTGTCTTTCGTTCACACAAAGTCCCGGTCTCGAAAGCAACGTTTGTGGGGAATAATAGCCACTTTCTATACTTTTGATGCGTAAGCAATTATAAAATAACACTTACTACCCCAGGAACAAAACTCGTATTACATCGTGAAATAGGTGTTAGTGTGTCTCTACGGTGTTTGAGCTCCTGAACACAACCTCTGTTATATCTCCCGTATAGCCTCTACAGACTGTAGGGGCAAGTGCTGTTAGCGAGTAGCAGCAGCAGCGCCTATGAAGGAGACAAAGACAAAGATCCCCCGTGTAGCCTCTAACAGACTGTCGGGGCAAGTGCTGTTAGCGAGCAGCACCTATGAAGGCCGGCACTGCGCACGAGGGGATGGGTGGCCAGCACCACGCCCGACCGCCTTTGTCTCCCCAGTGCCGATGTTTACTACACACCGCACCAGGTACATATTTGAGGCTGAATCGACCTAGGGGAGGCCCAGGACCGGTTCAGACAATTGTCACTGATGGTGTTGGCCGTGAGCGGGAATCGAACCCGGGTCGCCAGGTTCATAGCACAGCGCTAACCACTACACACACAGACACACACACAGACACACACACAGACACACACACAGACACACACACAGACACACACACAGACACACACACAGACAATACATACACACAGACACGCACACAGACACACAGACACACACACAGACACACACACACACACACACAGACACACACACACACAGACACACACACACAGACACACACACAGACACACACACACAGACACGCACACACACACAGACACACACACACAGACACACACACAGACACACACACACAGACAATACATACACACAGACACGCACACAGACACACACACACACACAGACACACACACACACAGACACACACACAGACACACACACAGACACACACACACAGACACACACACAGACAATACATACACACAGACACACACACAGATACACACACAGACACACACACACACACAGACACGCACACACACACAGACACACACACACACAGACACACACACAGACACACACACACAGACACACACACAGACAATACATACACACAGACACGCACACAGACACACACACACACAGACACACACACAGACACACACACACGCGTGCTGCCCCTTCGTATAGCTGCAGAAGGTAGCGGGGCCACCTGCTGGGTCGAATGTTTGATGGAGGCAAAAAATCCCTCTTGCTCCGCGGATTCCTGGAAAGCGGACAGCCTCGTCACTCTCTCCACTCCCCTCCACGCACTCTCCTGCCTCTCCCCTCTCATCTCACTCCACTCCCCTCCACGCTCTCTCCTGCCTCTCCCCTCTCATCTCACTCCACTCCCCTCCACGCACTCTCCTGCCTTTCCCCTCTCATCTCACTCCACTCCCCTCCACGCACTCTCCTGCCTTTCCCCTCTCATCTCACTCCACTCCCCTCCACGCACTCTCCTGCCTTTCCCCTCTCATCTCACTCCACTCCCCTCCACGCACTCTCCTGCCTCTCCCCTCTCATCTCACTCCACTCCCCTCCACGCACTCTCCTGCCTTTCCCCTCTCATCTCACTCCACTCCCCTCCACGCACTCTCCTGCCTCTCCCCTCTCATCTCACTCCACTCCCCTCCACGCTCTCTCCTGCCTCTCCCCTCTCATCTCACTCCACTCCCCTCCACGCACTCTCCTGTCTCTCCCCTCTCATCTCACTCCACTCCCCTCCACGCTCTCTCCTGTCTCTCCCCTCTCATCTCACTCCACTCCACGCACTCTCCTGCCTCTCCCCTCTCATCTCACTCCACTCCACGCACTCTCCTGCCTCTCCCCTCTCATCTCACTCCCCTCCACGCACTCTCCTGCCTTTCCCCTCTCATCTCACTCCACTCCCCTCCACGCACTCTCCTGCCTTTCCCCTCTCATCTCACTCCACTCCCCTCCACGCACTCTCCTGCCTTTCCCCTCTCATCTCACTCCACTCCCTTCCACGCACTCTCCTGCCTCTCCCCTCTCATCTCACTCCACTCCCCTCCACGCACTCTCCTGCCTTTCCCCTCTCATCTCACTCCACTCCCCTCCACGCACTCTCCTGCCTCTCCCCTCTCATCTCACTCCACTCCCCTCCACGCACTCTCCTGCCTCTCCCCTCTCATCTCACTCCACTCCCCTCCACGCACTCTCCTGCCTCTCCCCTCTCATCTCACTCCACTCCCCTCCACGCTCTCTCCTGCCTCTCCCCTCTCATCTCACTCCACTCCCCTCCACGCACTCTCCTGTCTCTCCCCTCTCATCTCACTCCACTCCCCTCCACGCTCTCTCCTGTCTCTCCCCTCTCATCTCACTCCACTCCACGCTCTCTCCTGCCTCTCCCCTCTCATCTCACTCCACTCCACGCACTCTCCTGCCTCTCCCCTCTCATCTCACTCCACTCCACGCACTCTCCTGCCTCTCCCCTCTCATCTCACTCCACTCCCCTCCACGCTCTCTCCTGCCTCTCCCCTCTCATCTCACTCCACTCCACGCACTCTCCTGCCTCTCCCCTCTCATCTCACTCCACTCCACGCACTCTCCTGCCTCTCCCCTCTCATCTCACTCCACTCCCCTCCACGCACTCTCCTGCCTCTCCCCTCTCATCTCACTCCCCTCCCCTCCCCTCCACGCACTCTCCTGCCTCTCCCCTCTCATCTCACTCCACTCCCCTCCACGCTCTCTCCTGCCTCTCCCCTCTCATCTCACTCCACTCCACGCACTCTCCTGCCTCTCCCCTCTCATCTCACTCCACTCCACGCACTCTCCTGCCTCTCCCCTCTCATCTCACTCCACTCCCCTCCACGCACTCTCCTGCCTCTCCCCTCTCATCTCACTCCCCTCCCCTCCCCTCCACGCACTCTCCTGCCTCTCCCCTCTCATCTCACTCCACTCCCCTCCACGCACTCTCCTACCTCTCCCCTCTCATCTCACTCCACTCCCCTCCACGCACTCTCCTGCCTCTCCCCTCTCATCTCACTCCACTCCCCTCCACGCACTCTCCTGCCTCTCCCCTCCCATCTCACTCCACTCCCCTCCACGCACTCTCCTGCCTCTCCCCTCTCATCTCACTCCACTCCCCTCCACGCACTCTCCTGCCTCTCCCCTCCCATCTCACTCCACTCCCCTCCACGCACTCTCCTGCCTCTCCCCTCTCATCTCACTCCACTCCCCTCCACGCACTCTCCTGCCTCTCCCCTCCCATCTCACTCCACTCCCCTCCACGCACTCTCCTGCCTCTCCCCTCTCATCTCACTCCATTCCCCTCCACGCACTCTCCTACCTCTCTCCTCTCATCTCACTCCACTCCCCTCCACGCACTCTCCTGCCTCTCCCCTCCCATCTCACTCCACTCCCCTCCACGCACTCTCCTGCCTCTCCCCTCTCATCTCACTCCACTCCCCTCCACGCACTCTCCTGCCTCTCCCCTCCCATCTCACTCCACTCCCCTCCACGCACTCTCCTGCCTCTCCCCTCTCATCTCACTCCCCTCCCCTCCACGCACTCTCCTGCCTCTCCCCTCTCATCTCACTCCACTCCCCTCCACGCACTCTCCTGCCTCTCCCCTCCCATCTCACTCCACTCCCCTCCACGCTCTCTCCTGCCTCTCCCCTCTCATCTCACTCCACTCCACGCACTCTCCTGCCTCTCCCCTCTCAATCCCCTCTCACTTTACTCCCGGTCAGCGCGCTGCGCTACGAATCCAGCGACCCCAGTTGGATTCGCGCTCACGGCCACCAACACCAGTGACGATTATCTGAACCGGTCCTGGGCCTCCCCTAGGTGCTCACTGGGGAGACAAAGGCGGCCGGGCGTGGTGCTGGTCACCAACCCCCCCGTGCCGGCCTTCATAGGTGCTGCTCAACAGCACTTGTCCCCAGTGTCATGTCGAAAGCTATACGGGCGATCTTTGTCTTTGCTTTGTTGGCACGGAAGTTCGCCCCGCTCTCACCAACCCAGCACACAACACACAGCACACAGACCACAGCACACACAGACACACAGCACACACAGACACACAGCACACAGACACACAGACACACAGCACACACAGACACACAGCACACAGACACACAGCACACACAGCACACAGCACACAGACACACAGCACACAGCACACAGCACACACAGCACACAGACACACAGACACACAGCACACACAGACACACAGCACACAGACCACAGCACACACAGACACACAGCACACACAGACACACAGCACACAGACACACAGCACACACAGACACACAGCACACAGACACACAGACACACAGCACACACAGCACACAGACACACAGCACACAGACACACAGCACACACAGCACACAGACCACAGCACACACAGACACACAGCGCACACAGACACACAGCACACAGACACACACACAGACACACACACAGACACACACAGACACACACAGCACGCAGACACACACACAGCACACAGACACACAGACACACAGACACAGACACACAGACACACACAGACACACACACACAGCACACAGACACACACACACAGCACACACAGACACACACAGCACACAGACACAGAAACACAGACACACAGCACACAGCACACAGACACACAGCACACAGACACACACACAGACACACAGCACACAGACACACAGCACACAGACACACAGCACACAGACACAGCACACAGACACACAGCACACAGACACAGAGACACACACAGACACACAGAGACACGCACACACAGACACACAGACACACACAGCACACAGACACAGAAACACAGACACAATATAGTGCAGTAAACAACCCTCATTGACCAGCGCGGTGAAGTATGGTCAATTAACCATCCCGATAGCCGTGATTGCGTGGCAGCCCCCCCCCCCCTCATCGTCCAGCAGTGGACTGAAACTGTCCACGTGCATCCACATCGTCAGCCGCGGGCAAGCCACTGCTGGACATCGGTACATGAAAGAGCTTTGTAGATCATCGGATTCCTCCAGTGTGCATGCATTTCGCGATTATATCGTAGAGCAACTCAATGTTTGGGTTACCGCGGGACCCTCCCCCTGGTCCCCCATTCTCCCCTCCCCCTGATCCCCCCACTCCCCCCTCCCCCTGATCCCCCACTCCCCCCTCCCCCTGATCCTCCACTCCCCCCTCCCTCTGATCCCCCATTCTCCCCTCCCTCTGATCCCCCATTCTCCCCTCCCCCTGATCCCCCACTCCCCCCTCCCCTTGATCCCCCACTCCCCCCTCCCCCTGACCCCCCACTCCCCCTGATCCCCCACTCCCCCCTCCCCCTGATCCCCCACTCCCCCTGACCCCCCACTCCCCCTGATCCCCCACTCACCCCTCCCCCTGATCCCCCACTCCCCCCTCCCCCTGATCCCCCACTCCCCCCTCCCCCTGATCCCCCGCCCCCTCTCCCCCTGATCCCCCACTCCCCCTGATCCCCCCACTCCCCCTGAGCCCCCCCCCCACTCCCCCCTCCCCCTGATCTCCCACTCCCCCTCCCCCTGATCCCCCACTCCCCCCTCCTCCTGATCCCCCACTCCCCCCTCCCCCTGATCCCCCACTCCCCCCTCCCCCTGATCCTTCACTCCCCCTTCCCCTGATCCCCCCACTCCCCCCTCCCCCTAATCCCCCACTCCCCCCTCCCCCTAATCCCCCACTCCCCCCTCCCCCTGATCCCCCACTCCCCCCTCCCCCTGATCCCCCACTCCCCCCTCCCCCTGATCTCCCACTCCCCCTTCTCCTGATCCCCCCACTCCCCCCTCCCCCTAATCCCCCACTCCCCCCTCCCCCTAATCCCCCACTCCCCCCTCCCCCTGATCCCCCCACTCCCCCCTCCCCCTGATCCCCCACTCCCCCCTCCCCCTGATCCCCCCACTCCCCCTCCCCCTGATCCCCCGCTCCCTCTCCCCCTGATCCCCCACTCCCCCCTCCCCCCTCCCCCTGATCCCCCACTCCCCCTGATCTCCCACTCCCCCTGATCCCCCACTCCCTCCTCCCCCTGATCCCCCACTCCCCCCTCCCCCTGATCCCCCACTCTCCCTCCCCCTGATCCCCCACTCCCCCTGATCCCCCACTCCCCCCTCCCCCTGATCCCCCACTCTCCCTCCCCCTGATCCCCCACTCCCTCCTCCCCCTGATCCCCCACTCTCCCTCCCCCTGATCCCCCACTCCCCCCTCCCCCTGATCCCCCGCTCCCTCTCCCCCTGATCCCCCACTCCCCCCTCCCCCCTCCCCCTGATCCCCCACTCCCCCTGATCCCCCACTCCCCCCTCCCCCTGATCCCCCACTCCCCCCTCCCCCTGATCCCCCACTCTCCCTCCCCCTGATCCCCCACTCCCCCCTCCCCCTGATCCCCCACTCCCCCCTCCCCCTGATCCCCCACTCCCCCCTCCACCTGATCCCCCCACTCCCCCTGACCCCCCCCCACTCCCCCCTCCCCCTGATCCCCCACTCCCCCCTCCCCCTGATCTCCCACTCCCCCTTCTCCTGATCCCCCCACTCCCCCCTCCCCCTAATCCCCCACTCCCCCCTCCCCCTAATCCCCCACTCCCCCCTCCCCCTGATCCCCCCACTCCCCCCTCCCCCTGATCCCCCACTCCCCCCTCCCCCTGATCCCCCCACTCCCCCTCCCCCTGATCCCCCGCTCCCTCTCCCCCTGATCCCCCACTCCCCCCTCCCCCCTCCCCCTGATCCCCCACTCCCCCTGATCTCCCACTCCCCCTGATCCCCCACTCCCTCCTCCCCCTGATCCCCCACTCCCCCCTCCCCCTGATCCCCCACTCTCCCTCCCCCTGATCCCCCACTCCCCCTGATCCCCCACTCCCCCCTCCCCCTGATCCCCCACTCTCCCTCCCCCTGATCCCCCACTCCCTCCTCCCCCTGATCCCCCACTCTCCCTCCCCCTGATCCCCCACTCCCCCCTCCCCCTGATCCCCCGCTCCCTCTCCCCCTGATCCCCCACTCCCCCCTCCCCCCTCCCCCTGATCCCCCACTCCCCCTGATCCCCCACTCCCCCCTCCCCCTAATCCCCCACTCCCCCCTCCCCCTGATCCCCCACTCCCCCCTCCCCCTGATCCCCCACTCCCCCCTCCCCCTGATCTCCCACTCCCCCTTCTCCTGATCCCCCCACTCCCCCCCTCCCCCTAATCCCCCACTCCCCCCTCCCCCTAATCCCCCACTCCCCCCCTCCCCCTGATCCCCCCACTCCCCCCCTCCCCCTGATCCCCCACTCCCCCCTCCCCCTGATCCCCCCACTCCCCCTCCCCCTGATCCCCCGCTCCCTCTCCCCCTGATCCCCCACTCCCCCCTCCCCCCTCCCCCTGATCCCCCACTCCCCCTGATCTCCCACTCCCCCTGATCCCCCACTCCCTCCTCCCCCTGATCCCCCACTCCCCCCTCCCCCTGATCCCCCCACTCCCCCCTCCCCCTAATCCCCCACTCCCCCCTCCCCCTAATCCCCCACTCCCCCCCTCCCCCTGATCCCCCCACTCCCCCCTCCCCCTGATCCCCCACTCCCCCCTCCCCCTGATCCCCCCACTCCCCCTCCCCCTGATCCCCCGCTCCCTCTCCCCCTGATCCCCCACTCCCCCCTCCCCCCTCCCCCTGATCCCCCACTCCCCCTGATCTCCCACTCCCCCTGATCCCCCACTCCCTCCTCCCCCTGATCCCCCACTCCCCCCTCCCCCTGATCCCCCACTCTCCCTCCCCCTGATCCCCCACTCCCCCTGATCCCCCACTCCCCCCTCCCCCTGATCCCCCACTCTCCCTCCCCCTGATCCCCCACTCCCTCCTCCCCCTGATCCCCCACTCTCCCTCCCCCTGATCCCCCACTCCCCCCTCCCCCTGATCCCCCGCTCCCTCTCCCCCTGATCCCCCACTCCCCCCTCCCCCCTCCCCCTGATCCCCCACTCCCCCTGATCCCCCACTCCCCCCTCCCCCTGATCCCCCACTCCCCCCTCCCCCTGATCCCCCACTCTCCCTCCCCCTGATCCCCCACTCCCCCCTCCCCCTGATCCCCCACTCCCCCCTCCCCCTGATCCCCCACTCCCCCCTCCACCTGATCCCCCCACTCCCCCTGACCCCCCCCCACTTTCCCCTCCCCCTGATCCCCCACTCTCCCTCCCCCTGATCCCCCACTCCCCCTCCCCCTGATCCCCCACTCCCCCCTCCCCCTGATCCCCCACTCCCCCCTCCACCTGATCCCCCCACTCCCCCTGACCCCCCCCCCACTCCCTCCCCCCAGTCACGTATGAACCGTCTGGTAACCAGGGACAACCAGACATGATGTCATCAGCCCGGCTGAACTTGAACTTGAGAGCTGGTTGGAGTGGGCGTGGCTCCCGTTAACACGCTTGGCTATGGGCGGTGGGCGTGGTCACGGGACGGTGGGCGTGGTCACAGGGCGGTGGGCGTGGTCACGAGGCGGTGGGCGTGGTCAGGGCCTGTGGTAGGCGTGGTCAGGGGAGGCTATGTGGGCGTGGTCTATGTAGGCGGGGCTAACGGTGGAGTGGGTGGGGGCTCTGAGCTGGGAAGAACACGTGTGTCTCTGTGGCCTGAATAGACGACGTTTCGGGCAATAGTCCTTCATGTGATAGATAGAGAGGTCAGAGAGGTACATTTTGAGTGTCGTCGTGAGAATTATTTTATTATGTTTTATTTTTATTATTTTATTATTTCCCTTCTAAGTGACTTTACCGAAAGAACCAAGCAGATGAATCCCTGCAGTCACGAAAGCTTTAAATCTAAAAATACAATTCTAAGTTTTAATTCTTACTAAACTATTGTTTGCAAACCCGGTAAGGCTCGCTGAGCTATATGGAGCTATTTTATCAACGAATTGGCTCATCAGCATCATCATCATCGCGTGGAAATATAAAGCAGCAGCAGCAGCAGCTAACTAACTCTAAGCCAGTGAAGTATCCAAGCCCCATCATCTCGTTCTGTCTCTCCCCACTGGGCTCTCTGTTTACGTGCTTTTTCGAAGGTCCATTGCCTGAAACGTCGCCTACTACTGCTATACGTGTTTCCTTTTAAGGACACAAAATAGAAAGATCCCCCGTGTAGCCTCTAACAGACTGTCGGGGCAAGTGCTGTTAGCGAGTAGTAACAGCGCCTATGAAGGAGACAAATACAAAGATCCCCCGTGTAGCCTCTAACAGACTGTCGGGGCAAGTGCTGTTAGCGAGTAGCAGCAGCGCCTATGAAGGCCGGCACTGTGGCACACGAGGGGGTGGTCAGCACCACGCCCGGCCGCCTTTGTCTCCCCCAGTGGCGATGTTTACCACACACCGCACAGGGTACTCATGTTGAGGCTGAGTCGACCTAGGGGGAGGCCCAAGATCGGTTCAAATAATCGTCACCGGTGGCGTTGGTGGCCGTGAGCGGGAATCGAACCCGAGTCGCCTGGCCTGGCACGGGGTCTGTGCCAGGCCAGGTGCACGTTGAGGCTATCACCTGAAGTGTCCAAGGCTCGCTGCTGACAGGAGGTCTCAGCAGGTGCCATGTGAGTTGACTGACTGACATGCACACCAGCTGTGCCCCTTACTCTCGCCAACGTTGCTGTACTTTAGCCGCCCGGCGCTCCGTTCGTTGTTGTGAGCGTCGCTCCTCTGCCCTCCGTTGTTGTTGCTGGAGGGCGACTGCCTCCACCTGCCCAGTAGCAGCAGCAGCGTCCTTCACGAGCCTCCTACACAGAGACCGATCTTGACAACGGTTAGCGGCAAGTCCATTCAGCTCCACATCCTCCCGTACCGCATCAGCTCCATCTCTTCTCTAAGCCCGTAGTACTCACCCACGCACTCACCCACTCATCCGCTCACTCACCCATTCATCTAGTCACTCACCCACTCACTCACCCACTCATCCGCTCACTCACCCACTCACTCATCCAGTCACTCACCCACTCATCCAGTCACTCACCCACTCACTCACCCATCAGCCCCATCTCTTCTCTAGCCTGTGGCACTCACCCACTCACCTACTTACTCACTCACACATTCACCGACTCACTCATTCACCTACTCACCCACTCACTCACCCACTCATCCAGTCACTCACCCACTCACTCACCCATCAGCTCCATCTCTTCTCTAGCCTGTGGCACTAACCCACTCGCCTACTTACTCACTCACCCATTCACCGACTCACTCATTCACCTACTCACCCACTCACTCGTCCACTCATCTGCTCACACACCCACTCATCCAGTCACTCACCCACTAACTCACCCATCAGCTCCATCTCTTCTCTAGCCTGTGGCACTCACCCACGCACCTACTCACTCACCTACGCACCCACTCACCCACTCGTCCACTCATCTGCTCACTCATCCACTCACTCACCCACTCACTCACCCACTCATCCGCTCATTCACCCACTCACTCACCCATCAGCTCCATCTCTTCTCTAGCCTGTGGCACTCGCCCACTCACCTACCCACTCACCCATTCACCTACTCACTCATTCACCTACGCCCCCACCCGCTCACCCACTCACTCACTCACTCACCTACTCGTCCACTCATTCACCCACACGCTCGCTCACCCGCTCACCCATCAGCCCATCTCTTCTCTAGCCTGTGGCACTCACCCACTCACCTACCCACTCACTCATTCACCTACGCACCCACCCACCCGCTCACCCACTCACTCACTCACCCACTCGTCCACGCATTCACCCACACGCTCGCTCACCCGCTCACCCATCAGCCCATCTCTTCTCTCGCTCGTGCAACGCGCCCGTCTCTAGCCCCGCGCTCTCCGGCCAAACAGAAGCTGCTTGGCCATGCGACGTCTGAGCGCGTCAGCTACATCACGCGGCGGTGCAGCGTCGTCTGCAGGAGGAGCTCGCACCGATGGCGACTTTCGTCCAGATCTTTCAAGGACCTGATGAGCTCCTCACACAATCCAGCCCTGCGGAATGGACCGTAGGCAGGGGTCAGCCCAGATTTGTATCTCCTAGGCAGGGTGAGCCTGATTGTTTCTAACCGGCCCAGATGTTCCATTAGAGTGGGGGGGGAGCAGGGCGGGAGGGGGGTGTCCACGTTTTGCAAGCGTAGAGAAGGGAGGGCCATGACTGATCCTTGCGGAGGGACATGCTTCCACACAGACGGGTGGCACGTGCCCACGACGTTTTGCTGAAACGTCGTGGGAGCGCCTTTCGCCGAAGGCGAGACCGATGCACGACCGCGAGTTTGTTTTGCGCGGCCGATGACGTGAAGAAAACAAAGTCATGCACACAACTCCGAACTGGGAAACGGTGCCAAGCGACAGATGGTCACACACACACACAGACACACACACACACCACACACACACAGACACACACACACAGACACACGCACACAGACACACACACACAGACACACACACACAGACACACACACAGATACACACGCGCGCAGACACACACACACAGACACACACACACAGACACACACACAGATACACACGCGCGCAGACACACACTGTGTACACAGACACACACACAGATACACACGCACACACCACACACGCACACAGATACACACACACGCGCGCAGACACACACACACGCACACACCACACACACACACACCACACACACACGCACACACCACACACACACGCACACACCACACACGCACACACGCACACACCACACACACACGCACACACCACACACACACGCACACACCACACACACACGCACACACCACACACACCACACACGCACACACCACACACACACACACCACACACGCACACACCACACACCACACACGCACACACCACACACGCACACACCACACACACCACACACGCACACACCACACACACACACACACCACACACGCACACACACGCGCGCAGACACACCACACACGCACACACCACACACGCACACAGATACACACACAGATACACACGCACACACCACACACCACACACGCACACACCACACACGCACACACCACACACACACGCACACACCACACACACACACGTGTCCGCCCGCGCGTGAATTCCCTCCCCCAACTCGCGCCGTGCCAACTGTGGCTGGCACTGAGGTCCTCTCAGCGCCGCGCGTTCCACTCAGCAGCGCGCACCCTCCCCACCAACCCTCCCCACCAACCCTCCCCACCAACCCTCCCCACCAACCCTCCCCACCAACCCTCCCCACCAACCCTCCCCACCAACCCTCCCCACCAACCCTCCCCACCAACCCTCCCCACAAACCCTCCCCACAAACCCTCCCCACAAACCCTCCCCACAAACCCTCCCCACAAACCCTCCCCACCAACCCTCCCCACAAACCCTCCCCACAAACCCTCCCCACAAACCCTCCCCACCAACCCTCCCCACCAACCCTCCCCACAAACCCTCCCCACCAACCCTCCCCACCAACCCTCCCCACCAACCCTCCCCACCAACCCTCCCCACCAACCCTCCCCACAAACCCTCCCCACAAACCCTCCCCACAAACCCTCCCCACAAACCCTCCCCACCAACCCTCCCCACCAACCCTACCACCCCTATCACCCTACCACCCGTACCACCCCTACCACCCTTACCACCCTTACCACCAATACCACCCCACTCACCCCTATCACCCTTACCATCCGTACCACCCCTACGACCCCTACCACCCCTACCACCCCTACCACCCGTACCACCCCTACCACCCCTACGACCCCTACCATCCCTACCACCCATACCACCCTTACCACCCATACCACCCATACCACCCTTACCACCCATACCACCCCACTCACCCTTACCACCCCTACGACCCCTATCACCCCTATCACCCTATCACCCCTACCACCCCTACCGCCCTTACCACCCCTACCACCAATACCACCCCTACCACCCCTACCACCAGTACCACCAGTACCACCCCTACCACCCATACCACCCCTACCATCCCCACCACCCCTACGACCCCTACCACCCCTACCACCCCTACCACCCATACCACCCCTACCACCCCTACCACCCTTACCACCCCTAGGACCCCTACCACCCCTACCACCCCTACCGCCCTTACCACCCCTACCACCAATACCACCCATACCACCCCTACCACCAGTACCACCAGTACCACCCCTACCACCCATACCACCCCTACCATCCCCACCACCCCTACGACCCCTACCACCCCTACCACCCCTACCACCCATACCACCCCTACCACCCCTACCACCCTTACCACCCCTAGGACCCCTACCACCCCTACCACCCCTACCGCCCTTACCACCCCTACCACCAATACCACCCCTACCACCCCTACCACCAGTACCACCAGTACCACCCCTACCACCCATACCACCCCTACCATCCCCACCACCCCTACGACCCCTACCACCCCTACCACCCCTACCACCCATACCACCCCTACCACCCATACCACCCCACTCACCCTTACCACCCCTACGACCCCTACCACCCCTACCACCCATACCACCCCTACCATCCCAGCTGCCCGCCACGGCGTTCCTCGACAGACGAGGGCCGCGCGGGCTACCGCTGCCCTCTGCTGCCCTCTGCTGCCCCCTGACGAGTCTTTGCTCTGGCAACGTTGTTTGTGAGAAACGCCTTTTCCCCTTTCGACTCATACGCCACCACCGCCACCACCACCAAACGGGTGGAGAGAAAGAGACACGCAAACTCCAAATATACAGCAGCAGCAGGCGTCAGTGTCGGGATCGAACCCACGACCTCCTGTATACCAGGCGAGGTGGTTAACATCTCACCACAGGGAGAGAGAGACACGCAGACTCCAAATATACAGCAACAGGCGTCAGTGTCGGGATCGAACTCACGACCTCCTGTATACCAGGCGAGGTAGTTAACATCTCACCACAGGGAGAGAGAGACACGCAGATTCCACATATACAGCAGCAGGCGTCAGGGGTCAGGACTGAACCCACGACCTCCTGTACACCAGGCGAGGTAGTCAACATCTCCTAGCCACCGTGATGGTGATGATGAGAGAGAGACACGCAAACTCCACATATACAGCAGCAGGCGTCAGGGGTCGGGATAGAACCCACGACCTCCTGCACACCAGGCGAGGTAGTCAACATCTCCTAGCCACCGTGATAATGATGATGAGAGAGAGACACGCAAACTCCAAATATACAGCAGCAGGCGTCAGGGTCGGGACTGAACCCACGACCTCCTGCACACCAGGCGAGGTAGTCAACATCTCCTAGCCACCGTGATAATGATGATGAGAGAGACACGCAAACTCCAAATATACAGCAGGCGTCGTCAGGGGTGGGACTGAATCCACGACCTCCTGCACACCAAGCGAGGTAGTTAACATCTCACCACGGAGAGATAGAGAGAGAGACGCAGACTCCAAATATACAGCATCAGGCGTCGTAAGGGATCGGGATCGAACCCACGACCTCCTGTACACCAGGCGAGGTGGTTAACATCTCCTATCCACCGTGATGATGATGATTATGAGAGAGACACGCAAACTCCAAATATACAGCAGGCGTCGTCAGGGGTCGGGATCGAACCCACGACCTCCTGCACACCAGGCGAGGTGGTTAACATCTCCTATCCACCGTGATGATGATGATTATGAGAGAGACACGCAAACTCCAAATATACAGCAGCAGGCGTCAGGGGTCGGGATCGAACCCACGACCATCCTGTACACCAGGCGAGGTGGTTAACATCTCCTAGCCACCGTGATGATGATGAGAAAGAGAGACACGCAAACTCCAAATATACAGCAGGCGTCGTCAGGGATCGGGATCGAACCCACGACCTCCTGGACACCAGGCGAGGTGGTTAACATCTCATAGCCACCGTGATAATGATGATGAGAGAGACACGCAAACTCCAAATATACAGCAGGCGTCGTCAGGGGTCGGGATCGAACCCACGACCTCCTGCACACCAGGCGAGGTGGTTAACATCTCCTAGCCACCGTGATGATGATGATTATGAGAGAGACACGCAAACTCCAAATATACAGCAGCAGGCGTCAGGGGTCGGGATCGAACCCACGACCTCCTGTACACCAGGCGAGGTGGTTAACATCTCCTAGCCACCGTGATGATGATGAGAAAGAGAGACACGCAAACTCCAAATATACAGCAGGCGTCGTCAGGGATCGGGATCGAACCCACGACCTCCTGGACACCAGGCGAGGTGGTTAACATCTCCTAGCCACCGTGATAATGATGATGAGAGAGACACGCAAACTCCAAATATACAGCAGGCGTCGTCAGGGTTCGGGATCGAACCCACGACCTCCTGCACACCAGGCGAGGTGGTTAACATCTCCTAGCCACCGTGATAATGATGATGAGAGAGACACGCAAACTCCAAATATACAGCAGGCGTCGTCAGGGGTCGGGATCGAACCCACGACCTCCTGTACACCAGGCGAGGTGGTTAACATCTCCTAGCCACCCCAACTTGCCTAGCAGGGCGAGCCCCGATCCGCCACGGACGCTGCTCCCACCCACCCCCCACCACGGACGGGAATGCGGGAACATCGTGCACACGTGTTCCATGATGACCCCCCTCGAGACGGAGATTCGTCTACCCCCTGCGCCCCCCCCCTCCTCCTTCTCCTCCTGCCCCCCCCCACTCCGCTTCCTCTTCATCACGTGCGTACACACACACACATGTGTGTGTACGCGCGTGTGTGTGTGCGCGTGTACATGTGTGTGTGTGTGTGTACATGTGTGTGTGTGTGCGCGTGTACATGTGTGTGTGTACGTGTGTACATGTGTGTTTGTACGTGTGTACATGTGTGTGTGTGTGTCTGTGTACGTGTGTACGTGTGTCTGTGTACGTGTGTACGTGTGTGTGTACGTGTTTGTGTACGTGTTTGTACGTGTGTGTGTGTACATGTGTGTGTATACGTGTGTGTGTGTGTGTACGTGTGTGTGTGTGTACGTGTGTCTACGTGTGTGTACGTGTGTGTACGTGTGTGTGTGTACGTGTGTCTGTGTACGTGTGTGTGTGTACGTGTGTGCGTGTGTGTACGTGTGTGTGTACGTGTGTGTGTGTACGTGTGTGTGTGTACGTGTGTCTGTGTACGTGTGTGTGTGTGTGTGTACGTGTGTGTGTGTACGTGTGTGTGTGTACGTGTGTCTGTGTACGTGTGTGTGTGTACGTGTGTGTGTGTGTGTACGTGTGTGTGTACGTGTGTGTGTGTGTACGTGTGTGTGTGTACGTGTGTGTGTGTGTGTACGTGTGTGTGTACGTGTGTCTGTGTACGTGTGTCTGTGTACGTGTGTGTGTGTACGTGTGTGTGTGTGTGTGTACGTGTGTCTGTGTACGTGTGTGTGTGTACGTGTGTCTGTGTACGTGTGTGCGTGTGTGTACGTGTGTGTGTGTACGTGTGTGTGTGTGTACGTGTGTGTGTGTGTACGTGTGTGTGTGTGTGTGTACGTGTGTCTGTGTACGTGTGTGTGTGTACGTGTGTGTGTGTGTGTACGTGTGTGTGTACGTGTGTCTGTGTACGTGTGTGTGTGTACGTGTGTGCGTGTGTGTACGTGTGTGTGTGTACGTGTGTCTGTGTACGTGTGTGTACGTGTGTGTGTGTACATGTGTGTGTATACGTGTGTGTGTGTACGTGTGTGTGTACGTGTGTGTGTGTGTGTACGTGTGTGTGTGTACGTGTGTGTGTACGTGTGTGTGTGTGTACGTGTGTGTACGTGTGTGTACGTGTGTGTGTAGGTGTGTGTGTGTACATGTGTGTGTACGTGTGTACGTGTGTGTGTACGTGTGCGTGTGTGTACGTGTGTGTGTACGTGTGTGTACGCGCGCGTGCATGTGTACACCAGATCTGAACTCCGAACTGACGATGACAAAAAGTGACGAAGATCCCTGCGATGTTGATGACGTTCGGTTTGACGATGATGACGATGATGATTACGATCATGATGATGATGATTATGACGATGATCGTGATGAAATCCCTCGGTCCGTCTCTCTCCATCCTCCCAACTTTTCTCCCCCCCCCCCCCACCACCTCTACCCCCTCCCCACACCTCTTGCTGCTGCCCGTTCCACAGTCCTGGTACCTGGGCTAATCCACGCTGCCTCTGAGCCACCCCTCACCCCCTGCGCTGGGGGTAGCCACCACCACCACCGCCACCGCCACCACCGCCACCACCACCGCCACCACTGCCAACAACGGACGCATGTTGGTCGTTGCGTCGGCACGACAGCGGCGGCTGCGGTGATGGAGGTGTCGGCTCAGGCGCCGTCGCCTGATCTTGGCTCGACCTTGGACTGTGGGAACTGCGACGCGGAGCCAAGTGGCGAGGACGAGAGTTTTATTCGCGGGCAAAAAAACTAAACAACAAAAAGAACCACGCAAAACCGGTGAAAAGAGAGAGATGGGAAGAGAGAGGGGGGGAGAGAGAGGGGGGGGGGAGAGAGAGAGTTCCACACACACACAAAACCTCCACGTAAAATAACAAAGGTCACTTACACCCCCCCCCCACCACCACCACCCCCCACCCCCCACCACCACCACCACCACCACCCCCCACCACCACCACCACCACCACCACCCCCCACCACCACCACCACCCCCCACCACCACCACCACCCCCCACCACCACCACCCCCCACCACCACCACCACCCCCCACCACCACCAGCACCGCCCACAAAACGTGTGCGCGCGTGCGACTACACGTGGTGCCGCGCGCGTGCAACGCCACGTGGTGCCGCGCGCGCGCAACGCACACGTGGTGTCGCGCGCGTGCAACGCCACGTGGTGCCGCGCGCGTGCAACGCCACGTGGTGCCGCGCGCGTGCAACGCCACGTGGTGCCGCGCGCGTGCAACGCCACGTGGTGTCGCGCGCGTGCAACGCACACGTGGTGCCGCGCGCGTGCAACGCCACGTGGTGTCGCGCGCGTGCAACGCACACGTGGTGCCGCGCGCGTGCAACGCACACGTGGTGCCGCGCGCGTGCAACGCACACGTGGTGCCGCGCGCGTGCAACGCACACGTGGTGTCGCGCGCGTGCAACGCACACGTGGTGCCGCGCGCGTGCAACGCACACGTGGTGCCGCGCGCGTGCAACGCACACGTGGTGCCGCGCGCGTGCAACGCACACGTGGTGCCGCGCGCGTGCAACGCACACGTGGTGCCGCGCGCGTGCAACGCACACGTGGTGCCGCGCGCGTGCAACGCCACGTGGTGCCGCGCGCGTGCAACGCCACGTGGTGCCGCGCGCGTGCAACGCACACGTGGTGCCGCGCGCGTGCAACGCACACGTGGTGCCGCGCGCGTGCAACGCCACGTGGTGCCGCGCGCGTGCAACGCCACGTGGTGCCGCGCGCGTGCAACGCACACGTGGTGCCGCGCGCGTGCAACGCACACGTGGTGCCGCGCGCGTGCAACGCCACGTGGTGCCGCGCGCGCGTGCAACGCACACGGAGAGGTGGTCGCCAGGCTCGTATTAAAACGGGGCACTTCTTTGGTGGCGTTGCTGCAACGCCGCGGCAAAGTCCGAGTCTCGTCGCGACGTCAACACATCCGAAGGTGGCCACCACCTCCCCACCACCACCCCCCACACCACCACCAACCCCACCCACCCTCCACACCACCACCAACCCCACCCACCCTCCACACCACCACCAACCCCACCCACCCCCCACACCACCACCAAACCCACGCACCCCCCACACCACCACCAACCCCACCCACGACGGTGGCAGCTGTCCCCTGTGGTGGCGCACATCGATTCCCGCGCACACACACACGCACACACACGTGTGCACGCGCGCACACGCACACACACGCACGTGTGCACGCACACGCGCACACACACACACGCGCACACACACACACACGCGCACACACACACACACGCGCACACGCGTGTGCACGCGCGCGCACCCCCCACGCAAATCCGCGAGCTGAGTGGCTCGCGTCGACCGACTGAGCGCAGCACACCCCCTCCTCCTCCTCACCTCCTCCTCACTCGCCAGCCTCAACACTGCTGCCCCCCCTGCCCCCCTACGGTTGACGCTTTAAAGCCGGGAGGGGGGGGCAGGGGGCGGGTGATGGAACCGAGGCGCCGTTCCTCCGTCCGCCGCTCACGAACGGCGACCTTCTTCGTCGTCTTCGTGGAGGGGTTTTTCGAAGTCGCGGAACAGCAACAATTGGGGGGGGGGGGCGAGTCGCAGATTTAGAAAACGGCATAAAAATTGGGGGGGGGGGGGGGCGAGTCGCAGATTTAGAAAACGGCAAAAAATTGGGGGGGGAGGTTGGGGGGGGGGGGGATGCGGAGTCGAGACGGAGACGCCGGGAAGGGAGAGGGAGGCGATACGAATGTCGATGATGCGAAGAAAGATTTGGTGGTGGTGGGTGGGTGGGTGGTGGTGGTGCGGGGTGGGTGGGTGGTGGTGCGGGGTGGGTGGTGGTGCGGGGTGGGTGGGTGGTGGTGCGGGGTGGGTGGTGGTGGTGCGGGGTGGGTGGTGGTGGTGGTGGTTGGTGGGTGGTGGTTGTGGTGGTGGTGGTGCGGGGTGGGTGGTGGTGGTGGTGGTGGTGATTGTGGTGCGGGGTAGGTGGTGGTAGTGGTGCGGGGTGAGAATCAAATTCATGCCCCCACCGCTTCTTCTGTGTGGTGTGTGTGGTGTGTGCGTGGGGGGGGTGTGGTGGGGGGTGTGTGGTGGGAGGGTGTGGGGGGGGATGTAACGTTTGTGACGACAACGCCGCTTAGCGAACGCTGTTGCTGCTGTTTCTGTTACTGCTGTTGCTCCTGCTGTTGCTGCTGCCGCTGTTGCTGCTGTTACTGCTGCTGCTGCCGCTGTTGCCGCTGTTGCTCACGAAACCAGCGGCGAAATGAACCACCACAGAAACAAAGATTCCCCCCCCCCACCACCACCCTGCACCCACCCCACTTCGTGTCGCCTTAACAGATTGGTGGGGCAAGTGGTGTGGGTAGCGAGTAGCAGTAGCAGCACCTACGAGATTAACCACCACCACCCCCACACACCACCCCAGACTGTGGGCACAAACAAAGCACCGTTGTGCGAACGTTGTGCGAACGTTGTGCGAACGTTATCGCTCCCCCGCCCCCCGAGTTTCCTGGGAGATCCAGGGCTGGGGTCCTGGGGCACGAACGAACCACAGACGAGGTGAGGCCCATGATTCATTAGCGACAACAACAACAACAACCTCGGACTTCTCTGTTGTTGTTGTTGTTGAAGGCTAAGGGTAAATTGGTCCCCTACTTTTTGCCGAACTTAACCACCCACCCACCTTTCCGCCCACACACACAACTCCCCGCCCACCCACCCACCCACCAATCAACCCCACCCACCAATCACCCACCCACCAATCACCCCCGTCTATCCATCCAATCACCCCCACCAACCCACCAATCACCAGCGCCCATCCACCCACCAATCACCTTCGCCCACCAACCCACCAATCACCCCCGGGGGTTATTGGAGGGGTAGTGGAGAAGGGGTGTGGTGGAGGGGGGGTAGTGGAGGGGGGGTATAGGCGGTGTGGTGGAGGGGGGGTAGTCGGAGGAGTAGTGGAGGGGGGGGGTGGAGGGGGGGCTGGGGCCCAGGTAAGAGGGGAGAATCTTCGTAGGAACGGAACGGGGTGCACGGAACGCGCGCGGGACGGAGTATTTATTTATTACTGGAGGAGGAATCCGATGATCTATGAAGCTCTTTCTTCCCACAGGTGTCCAGTAAGGAAGGGGGAGGGGGCACGGGGGTCTGAACGTTACAACAACAACAAAGAAAATTATGCAAAACGCACGATACGAGTGCTGGGTATAGGAAAGGTAAACACATCGCTTAGAAATATACGAGCATTCGACTTACGAACTTGCAGAGATACGAACAAACCTGGTCCGTGTGTCCAGTTGTCGTTCGTGTGTCCAGTCGTAAGTTCAACCGTCATGCAATAGACGGCGGTGGTGGCATCTACATCTGCAGAACGTGAAGAACCAGTGGCATCTACGTCTACAGAATGTGAAGAACCAGTGGCATCTACATCTGCAGAACACGAAGAACCAGTGGCATCTACATCTGCAGAACACGAAGAACCAGTGGCAACTACATCTGCAGAATGTGAAGAACCAGTGGCATCTACATCTGCAGAACGTGAAGAACCAGTGGCAACTACATCTGCAGAACGTGAAGAACCAGTGGCATCTACATCTGCAGAACGTGAAGAACCAGTGGCATCTACATCTGCAGAACACGAAGAACCAGTGGCATCTACATCTGCAGAACGTGAAGAACCAGTGGCATCTACATCTGCAGAACGTGAAGAATCAGTGGCATCTACATCTGCAGAACGTGAAGAACCAGTGGCATCTACATCTGCAGAACGTGAAGAATCAGTGGCATCTACATCTGTAGAGCGTGAAGAACCAGCGGCATCTACATCTGCAGAACGTGAAGAATCAGTGGCATCTACATCTGCAGGACGTGAAGAACCAGTGGCATCTACATCTGTAGAACGTGAAGCACCAGTGGCATCTACGTCTGCAGGAGATTATACAAATGTTAAAGCCATTCTCCCGTGTTTAGTGTATACGCCGTACAACGCGTTTGAAATCGACAGCGAGTAAAGTTTGGACTTGCGAACAGATCGACTTACGAACAGACACTTCCTGGAACCGAGCTCGTTCGTAAGTAGAGGAGAGCCTGTGTGCAGGTTAAACTAAATGGACAAGTATTCTTAGGTTTTTACGGTAAAGTCACGTAGGTAAAAAAAATTAAATTAATAAAAGTAAAATAAAAAATAAAATCACGACGTTTCGGAGGCAACACAAGCTTCCGTCTTCAGGTGGAACCGTCACAGCCACGACAGCTGTATCAAGTAAATGAGAGATTACAAGAGCTACCACTCCGTATATATAATGGTTGAAGAGGGGAAGGGCCAAGTACGGCACACTTTTTATTAATATATAAACGGAGCGGTAGCTCTTGTAATCTCTCATTTACTTGATACAGCTGTCGTGGCTGTGACGGTTCTACCTGAGGACGGAAGCTTGTGTTGCCTCCGAAACGTCGTGATTTTGATTTTATTTCTATTTTACTTTTATTAATTTAAATTTTTTACCTACGTGACTTTACCGAAAAATCCTAAGAATATGAATCCTTGCAGTCACGAAAGCTTCAAATCTCGAATGAATGGACAAGGATCGCTCAGCGCGCCCATTGTGCCACTCGAGGCAAAGCGAACAAGCAATGATGGGTTACCATGCTCTAAGCTCTTCTGATTGAGTGTGTGACTCAGCGTTTGTGTGTGTGTGTGTCTCTCTACTCCCCTCTGAAGATGGGGGGCTAGAGGGAGTGGTGGCGGGGGGGGGGGTTAGTGGGGGGCGGGCAGAGACAGGGGAATTTGTGAGTCCGCACATGAAATGGGGTTGACGGACTCGAAGTTGTTCTGGTTTAGTGTGTGACTCAGTGTTTGTGTGTGTGTGTGTCTCTCTACTCCCCTCTGAAGATGGGGGGCTAGAGGGAGTGGTGGGGGGGGGTTAGTGGGGGGTTAGAGGGGGGGGGTCAGTGGGGAGACACATGGCAAGTTGTTGTTGTTGTTGTTGCAAAGTCCCGGCGCCTCTGGACTCTAAAGAAAGAGCGAAGATTTTGTTGTGGCGGCAAAGCAAAAAAAAAAGATAATCAAATTATATACTTCTATATATATTGCATATTTTAAAGCATTTTTGCATCCGAGGGTGTATTGAGATGATGAGACCGCGGTGATGATGATGATGATGATTCTCACGATGATTCGATGATATTGTTGATGATGATGATGATGATCAAACGTCTTCATTCATTCCCAGTTTTCTTTTGTAAACAACAACAAAAATAATATATCATCGATGGAGAAAACAAAACGGTGTAGGGGGCAGAGGAATGCAATTACCGCCCCCAATTGTCCGACGCGCCGCGATGACCCCCTCCCACACACCCCCACCCCTGGCGGGGGAGGGTGGAGGTCACGGAGTTGTGGGGGGGGGGGAGAGTGTGTGGGGGGTACGCGGAGTTTACAAAGGTCACGACCCCGAGCGTGACGCTAAAACCGACCGCGAAGAAATGCAAAAATGCTTCCGTCGTTAAAAAAATAAGAGCGAGCTGATGTTGCACTATGGAAATGTTCCCATTGTGATGAGGTATTTGTGTAACGACGGCTGATGATGATCACGTTAACGGTGTTGATGATGAATAACTCCCCTCTCCCCCCCCCTTGTTTTTTGTAAGCCGGGTCCACACACCCACGAAGCAATCGGTCGCGCTGCCCAGTTGCAAACTGGTTGCGCAACGTGTTTGCACGCAACTGGAGTCGGTTGGCTTGCCCCTCCCTCCCCCCTCCCCGTAGCTTTTGTGTCGCGCGCGACAATTACGCCTGAGTGTGCGTGTAAGCAAGTCGGTTGCATGCAACTGCTCGCATCCGATTGCGGAGACGTCCGCGTGTACGAGATTAAGTCGCCGAATTGCGTGCGACCGATCGACTTGGTTGCTCGGGTCGTGGACCTGCCTTTAGTCTGTCTGCACTATGAGTCGGAGCGGGATACTCCCCCCCATGCCCCCCCCCCCACGCCCCCCCCCCATGCCCCCCCCCCACCCACGCCCCCCCCCCACGCTCCCGCACCCACGCAAAATGAGCAACGCACTTTTGTACAATCAGCGCTCGGTTTGTTCCGCATTGGGTTGGACACCCCGCATCGAATGCAACACCCGTGCCGCGCCAGGGGCTCCGCCTCTTTTCCACTGCCGCACCCGAGCCGTGCTGGCTCTGTTCCACTGCCGTACCCGAGCCGTGCCGGGGCCAGTTTTTTTCTTCCCCTTCCCCCCCCCGCCCCCCCTCCACCAATACGCAACTCGAGCCGTGCCGTTGACTTTCTCGTGCCGTTCGGATTTCGTTGACATCGAGACGCCTTACGCCGTCGTTAGTGGCCCCCCCCCCTCTCTCCCTCCCGCGGCCTGGCCCTGCTTGCCCCCCCCCCCCCCGCCTCTTCCCACCCCCCGAGCCAGCGATTTCAGATGTGGTGTCTCGCGAAGGCACGGCGTAGCACGGCCCGGCAGAATGGCAGTGGAAACAAACATCCACCCACCCGTGCCGTGGCCATGCCAGCACGGCTCGGTGAAAATTGCCAGTGGACAGACAAAAAAACAAATAAATTGCCACCCGTGCTGGCACGGCTCAGATGTGCGAGTGGAAAACGGGTCGTAGGCGTGCGTCTTGTTGCGGGGGGGGGGGGGGTGGGAGTTGGGGGGAGGGGGGTGCGAAGGGAATTGAGGAAGAAGTGAAACGTGGAAAAAGCAATCAAAGCGACGGAAGTAATTGTTGTTGTTGTTGGTTCTGGTAACGGGCACGTTTAGTAAGTCATATTATTTTGCTTGTAAGCCACTGTAAGCTTGGATTAGGGGTGCGGGGGGGGGGTACGGGGAGAGGGGGGAGGGAGCGGCACCCCCCCCCCCACCCCCCCACGTGTTGCGTCGCGCGGTAGAAGACGAGGCGAGGATGGGACACAGCGAAGTGGAACGCGGGAGGAGGATGGATAGGCAGAGGAAGAGGACTTTGTGCCTTTTTTTTGAATTTGCCCGTGGCGTGGGACTCTCGCATCTCGTCGCCGCTCGTTTAGGTCTCTCCCGCTGAGAGTCCGGGAACCCCGGAGTGTCATCTCGGGGGTCTCCAGGTGTGAAGAGAGACAGAGAGAGACAGAGAGAGCATGAGAGAGCGAGAGAGTGAGAGACTTTTGTCTTTGAAACCACTTTTATTGCCGCCAGCAGCAACAGCACTGGAGCCGATTTCGATACGAAACACACAAAGTCACCAGCAACACAAATAACCAAACACCAACAAAAACATGGACGCGCCACGCACAACACAAAAACGTCACGTGGTGGTGGTAGTGGTGGTGGTCGTCCCGCACGCCACGCCCGACAGAGCGAGCACGTGAGAAGGTGAAATGGAGGGTGGCGTTCACGCCGGTTCAGAGGCCTGAATTTGGCCCCCAGCGTTCGAACAAGACGAGGGGTGCGTCACCGACACGTGCGTGTGGTACATGGCGTGCTCCAGCCGGAGCCGCGCCTTGAGCAGGCCCCTGAACACTGGAATCATCACAGAGCAGCCGTCAGTGTCACCTTGCAGCAGATTTTTCCTCATCTTGTACACCCCCATCTTCGCTTGGGCGCAGGCGAAGTTGGCGAGATCGTGGCGCTTGTTAGCCAGCTAAGGCACCACCCCATACACGAAGCTGCTGCTGTTGTAGAAGATCCGGCCAACGCGAATCCCTTATCCACACCCCGGGAGCGCGGCTGCGTTTGCTCATCGCTACGGTGGTGACGACGACGACGATGACGACGATGCCGATGGTGGTGGTGGTGGTGATCATGATGATGATTATTTTAATTGTGATTTGTGTTTTAATCGTCATGAAATGTAGCCACGTTGCCTTCCCCAGCCCCCGTCGCTCACCCAGCCCCCATCGCTCACCCAGCCCCCCTTCACTTCCACCCCCAACCAGTGAAGATGATCGATCAACTTCTCCCTCCACCGGGCCCCCATCAAATAGAACTCCCCCCCCCCCTACTCCCACCCTAACCCCCCCTCCCCCCCCCCCCCCCCACTCGTGGCACCGTAGCCTTCGGGTCATTTGCCGGCCTTCCCTGGAGCGACGGTTCTCTCCTCCTTTCGTTGGGGGCGCAATCGAAACGTTGAATTCTTTTAACTTTTCGTGGAAATCCACGATCTCAAATGTGGACATTCTGGATCTCTGTGCTGGATCCTGGATCCCGAAATGGAAATCCTGGATCTTAGATTGGAAGTCCTGGTGCTCGGAATGGAAATCTTGGATCACGGTGATGGAAATCCTGGATCTTGGTGTGGAAATCCTGGATCTTGGTGTTGGAAATCCTGGATCTTGGTGTGGAAATCCAGGTGCTCGGAATGGAAATCCTGGATCTTGGTGTGGAAATCCTGGATCTTGGTGTGGAAATCCAGGTGCTCGGAATGGAAATCCTGGATCTCGGTGTGGAAATCCTGGATCTTGGTGTTGGATCCTGGATCTTGGTGTTGGAAATCCTGGATCTTGGTGTGGAAATCCTGGATCTTGGTGTGGAAATCCTGGATCTTGGTGTTGGAAATCCTGGATCTTGGTGTGGAAATCCAGGTGCTCGGAATGGAAATCCTGGATCTCGGTGTTGGAAATCCTGGATCTTGGTGTGGAAATCCTGGATCTCGGTGTTGGATCCTGGATCTCGGTGTTGGATCCTGGATCTTGGTGTTGGAAATCCTGGATCTTGGTGTGGAAATCCTGGATCTCGGTGTTGGATCCTGGATCTTGGTGTTGGAAATCCTGGATCTTGGTGTGGAAATCCTGGATCTCGGTGTGGAAATCCTGGATCTCGGTGCTGGATCCTGGATCTTGGTGTTGGAAATCCTGGATCTTGGTGTGGAAATCCTGGATCTCGGTGTTGGAAATCCTGGATCTTGGTGTGGAAATCCTGGATCTTGGTGTGGAAATCCTGGATCTCGGTGTGGAAATCCTGGATCTTGGTGTGGAAATCCTGGATCTTGGTGTGTAAATCCTGGATCTTGGTGTGGAAATCCTGGATCTCGGTGTTGGAAATCCTGGATCTTGGTGTGGAAATCCTGGATCTCGGTGTTGGATCCTGGATCTTGGTGTGGAAATCCTGGATTGGAAATCCTGGATCTCGGTGTGGAAATCCTGGATCTTGGTGTGGAAATCCTGGATCTCGGTGTGGAAATCCTGGATCTTGGTGTTGGAAATCCTGGATCTTGGTGTGGAAATCCTGGATTGGAAATCCTGGTGCTCGGAATGGAATTCCTGGATCTCGGTGTTGGAAATTCCTGGATCTTGGTGTGGAAATCCTGGATCTTGGTGTGGAAATATTGGATCTCGGTGTTGGAAATTCCTGGATCCCGGCGTGTTGGAGATCCGCGCCGGGTTTCTCCCCCCACCACCCCCCCCCCAACCCTCAGCGACCGTGCCCCGCTCCGTCGGAGGCGTCTCGCTCGAGTGCGTCACTCTTGACGCTTTCACACGAAGGGAACTTTTGCTTCCAAGCACACAACGTTCTTCTGCATCGATTCGCAAAAGCAATACTCGAGGGTGGTGGGGGGGGGGGTCGGCTTTACTTATTTGCGTCAATCTTTATTTATATATATATATATAAATATATACATGACGACCAAAGCTTTTCGCTGCAACTCGATGCAGAGGCGTTTTTTTTCGCCGTGCCCCCCCGGGGTTGTTGTTGCTGTTGTTGTTGTTGCGATGTCGGATTCGGTTTTGTCTTTGGTCCGCGTGCTCTTGCCGCAGAGAGAAAGACAACAGAGAGAGAGAGAGAGAGACACACACAGAGAGAGAGAGACACAGAGAGAGAGACACACACACATAGAGAGAGAGATACAGATACAGAGAGAGAGAGACAGAGAGTGAGAGTCAGAGACAGACAGAGACACACAAACAGATGCAAAGAGAGAGAGACAGAGACAGAGAGAAAGTCAAACTTTTGACTTTTGAGCAACTTTTATTGCCGCCAGCAGCAAAAGCACTGGAGGCGATTCCGATATGAAATACACAAAGTCACCAGCAACACAAATAAACAATCGCTATAAATCCACGCGCTGTGGCGCTAAAAGCACCGCGCACAACACGAAATAAAAGCCACGTGGTGGTGGTGGTTGTGGTGGTGGTGGTGGTGGTCATCGCGCACGCCACGGTGACGAGCGAGCGCTTCAGAAGGTGAACACCACGAGGGTGCCGTCCACGCTGGTGCAGAGAGGGGGGCTTGTCCGGCTCCCCAGCGTTCGAAGAAGACGCGCACATCACCGACACGTGCGTGGTACGTGGCGTGCACATCACCGACACGTGCGTGGTACGTGGCGTGCACATCACCGACACGTGCGTGGTACGTGGCGTGCACATCACCGACACGTGCGTGGTACGTGGCGTGCACATCACCGACACGTGCGTGGTACGTGGCGTGCACATCACCGACACGTGCGTGGTACGTGGCGTGCACATCACCGACACGTGTGTGGTACATGGCGTGCTCCAGCCGGAGCCGCGCCTTGAGCAGGCCCCTGAACACTGGAAGCAGCACAGAGCAGCCGTCAGTGTCACCTTGCAGCATCTTCTTCCTCGTTCTGTACACCGCCAACTTCGCCTGAGCACAGGCGAAGTTGGCGAGGTCATGGCGCTTGTTCGCATAGAGACAGAGAGAGACAGACGCATAGAGAGAGAGAGACAGACAGACAGACAGAAACATACAGAAAGACAAGAATTGAGATTTGTCTAATTGTCGTCGGCCGTCTGGTGGATGAAGCACTTTATAGCCTGGTAATTATCATTATTGGCATTGTTCTTATTGTGATGATGATGCTGATGATGCTGATGATGATGTTGGCAACGACGACGACAACGACGACGATGATGATGATGGTAGCCTCACTACTTTTATAACGCGTTGATCATTTGTATTCGCAAATTTCCCCCACCGCTCTGTCGGTCGCGTTTTTCCATTTGTCGCGTTTCTTTTCAATTTTTTAACGCAGCTAAACGAAAAAAAAACACGACAATGATAGTGATGATGACGATGATGATATAATCTTGTTTTAGGAACTTGTGGATACGTGGGTCGAACGGGGTGCGGGTTAAGGTTGGCTTAAGTTTGTTCACCCACTCACCCACTCACCCACGTACCCACCCACTCACTCACCCACCCACCCACTCACCCCCCCACTCACCCACTCACCCACCCACCCACTCAGCCACGCACTCACCCCCTCCCACTCACTCACCCACTCACCCCCCCCACCCACCCACCCACTCACCCCCCACTCACCCACGCGCTCACCCACTCACTCACCCACTCACTCACCCACCCACGCACCCACCCACTCACCCACCCACCCACTCACCCACCCACCCACCCACTCACCCACCCACTCACCCACGCACCTACCCACCCACGCACTCACCCACGCACCCACCGACTCACTCACCCACGCACCCACTCACCCACCCACGCACTCACCCACGCACCCACCGACTCACTCACCCACGCACCCACTCACGCACCCACCCACTCACCCACCCACGCACGCGTGTCTGTGTCGTGCACGCTGCCCTGCGAGTTGATTTGCACTCCGCTCCAGCGCTTCACCGTTGCAGCTATTGGGCCTCTTTGGGGGGAGGGGGGGGGCATTGTTTGTTTGTTTATTTGTTTGTTTGTTTATTTGGTCGCTTGTTTTGTCCACGCTGTTGTTGTTGTTGTTGTTGTTGTTTTTCCCACGTAACGTTTCGTTTTTTTTAGCATCGTCGGTTTCCGGAGCGGACCGATTCATTTCCCTCATTCCTCATTCTCTTGTTGTTGTTGTTGTTGTTGTTTGAGGTTCAGCCGTCTTGTTGTTGTTGTTTGTCAATCTCTCGCCCTCCGCCTCTCGGCGTATTTTATTCTTGGTGAGATGTCAGCAACTTTCTCTTTTGTGTTGTTGTTGTTCAACCGCAGCCTTCTTCCGCACAATACGATCGTGACTATTACGATTGTTGTTGTTGTTGTTAGTGTTGTTGTTGATATCATCTCTGTGTGGATGGGGGGCGGAGGGAGGGAGTGTTGACGTCACAGTGTGTCGCCCACGTGGCTCGTTCGTTGGTCGGGCGAGGGGGGGGCGGAGTGGGGGGGGCGGAGGGGGAGGGGGGGGCAAAGGTGGGGGGGGGTCTTCGTTTGTAGGGAAAGGAAGGAAAAAAAGTCAACTCGGTCAGTCAACTCGTGCCACCTGGGTCTGTGCGTGAGTGAGTGGGTGGGTGAGTGAGTGGGTGGGTGAGTCGGCGAGTGAGTGGGTGAGTTGGAACAGTGGGGAGCACAGGTGGTGCATCTGCCAGTCACCTCGGTCAGTCAACCCGTGCCACCTGGGTCTGTGCGTGAGTGAGTGGGTGGGTGACGGAGTGGGTGGGTGGGTAAGTCGGCGAGTGAGTGGGTGAGTTGGAACAGTGGGGAGCACAGGTGGTGCATCTGCCAGTCACCTCGGTCAGTCAACCCGTGCCACCCAAATGGGTCTCTCCCGTGACCCGTTGCACCCAACTGGGTCTGCCCCGTGACCCGTTGCACCCAACTGGGTCTGCCCCGTGACCCGTGGCACCCAACTGGGTCTCTCCCGTGACCCGTGGCACCCAACTGGGTCTGCCCCGTGACCCGTGACACCCAACTGGGTCTCTCCCGTGACCCGTGGCACCCAACTGGGTCTCTCCCGTGACCCGTGGCACCCAACTGGGTCTGCCCCGTGACCCGTGGCACCCAACTGGGTCTCTCCCGTGACCCGTGACACCCAACTGGGTCTGCCCCGTGACCCGTGACACCAAACTGGGTCTGCCCCGTGACCCGTGACACCCAACTGGGTCTCTCCCGTGACCCGTGGCACCCAACTGGGTCTGCCCCGTGACCCGTGACACCCAACTGGGTCTCTCCCGTGACCCGTGACACCCAACTGGGTCTGCCCCGTGACCCGTGACACCCAACTGGGTCTCTCCCGTGACCCGTGACACCCAACTGGGTCTCTCCCCGTGACCCGTGGCACCCAACTGGGTCTGCCCCGTGACCCGTGACACCCAACTGGGTCTGCCCCCGTGACCCGTGGCACCCAACTGGGTCTGCCCCGTGACCCGTGACACCCAACTGGGTCTCTCCCGTGACCCGTGACACCCAACTGGGTCTGCCCCGTGACCCGTGACACCCAACTGGGTTTCTCCCGTGACCCGTGACACCCAACTGGGTCTCTCCCGTGACCCGTGGCACCCAACTGGGTCTGCCCCGTGACCCGTGACACCCAACTGGGGTCTGCCCCCGTGACCCGTGGCACCCAACTGGGTCTGCCCCGTGACCCGTGACACCCGGCTGGGTCTGCCCCGTGACCCGTGGCACCCAACTGGGTCTGCCCCGTGACCCGTGGCACCCAACTGGGTCTGCCCCGTGACCCGTGGCACCCAACTGGGTTTGCCCCCGTGACCCGTGACACCCAACTGGGTCTGCCCCGTGACCCGTGGCACCTCAACTGGGTCTGCCCCGTGACCCGTGGCACCCAACTGGGTCTGCCCCGTGACCCGTGACACCCAACTGGGTCTGCCCCGTGACCCGTGACACCCAACTGGGTCTGCCCCGTGACCCGTGGCACCCAACTGGGTCTGCCCCCGTGACCCGTGGCACCCAACTGGGTCTGCCCCGTGACCCGTGACACCCAACTGGGTCTGCCCCGTGACCCGTGACACCCAACTGGGTCTGCCCCGTGACCCGTGGCACCCAACTGGGTCTGCCCCGTGACCCGTGGCACCCAACTGGGTCTGCCCCCGTGACCCGTGACACCCAACTGGGTCTGCCCCGTGACCCGTGACACCCAACTGGGGTCCTGCCCCGTGACCCGTGACACCCGGCTGGGTCTGCCCCGTGACCCGTGACACCCGGCTGGGTCTCTCCCGTGACCCGTGACACCCGGCTGGGTCTGCCCCCGTGACCCGTGACACCCGGCTGGGTCTGCCCCGTGACCCGTGACACCCAACTGGGGTCTGCCCCGTGACCCGTGACACCCCGGCTGGGGTCTGCCCCCGTGACCCGTGACACCCGGCTGGGTCCTCTCCCGTGACCCGTGACACCCCCGGGCTGGGTCTGCCCCCGTGACCTCCTCCATCCTTGCTTTGACCCTCCCAGGCCTCCCCCGACAACGAGGCGGTATGGGGGGGTGGGATATTTTCTGGCGCTCAGCCCCGGGCAGTTCCGGCAGTGAACGACTGCTCTGGTGGTCCACCCTCCACTGTCGTATTCGGCGATGGGCTATACCCCCCCCCCAGCCCCCCCCCGCCCCCCACAGCCCCCCCCCATAGCCCCTCCCCCGCCCCCCACAAACCCCCCACGGGAGGATGGAGACGCGTAGACTATCACGATGCCATCTGGAGCTATGCACCACCCCCCCACCACCTCCCCCCCACCACCACCCCCCACCACCCACCACCTCCCCCCACCACCACCCACCCACCACCACAGCCGTGTGGCGTGTGCGGGGAATCGTTGCAATGTCAACATTGAAGGCAGCTTTTGGAAAGACAAACATGATCGTGCGATATGTGTGTGTGTGTGTGTGCATGCGCGCGCGCACACACGCACGTGTATGCAGTATTTTAAATATTAGTATCCTTTAGAATTGTTATTATCGTACATAGCAAGCGAACAAGCCGAATATAACAGCACGCCGCTGCTGCTGCTGCTGCTGCAGCTCGCTATAGTTTTGCAGTTGGAAACGAATAGTTATATCTCGTAGTTTATTTTATTTTTTAAAAGGGAGAATATTTGCAAGCAATCGACGGCGTCTGTAAATAGGATACCGGATTTATTTTTCCGTGTTTTTTTTTATTATAATTGTTGTTGGTTGTTATATTACGTGGTTTTAAGGGAGGGGATGGAAGGGACGATACATTTTCTAAGAAGCCAAGGCTATGATGACGATGACGACGACGACGTTGACGTCACTGCTGCGCGGCTCGCTCCGCCAATCAGCGGGCTCCGTCCGCCCTTCGTGCCGTGACGCGTCAAAGCAGCTTGCCGACGTCACAACGACTCGTCTCCGGTTGGTTTGCAGGCCGCGTGCGGCGGAATTTCTGGGGTTGTTTTTCTCCGTCTCCTTCTCTCGCGCCTCGTCCGCCACGCGGCTGCACCGTCTCGTAACGAAGCCATAACACAAACAAACAACAACAACAACAACAAACAAATCTCCGCGCCCGTCGAGGCGCGCGACCACCAACACCTCTTGAGAGAGAGAGAATGAAAGAGAGGGAGGGAGGGACACATCATTTACCATTTACCGACGATCGCCTTCTGTCGCGATGGGTAGAGGTTGGTGGGGGTACGGGGGGGGCTAGGCCTTGGGCCCAGACGTCGAGGGACGACGGCGGAACGAGGAACCTCGCCCCCCCCCCCCCCATCGAACTGAACACGCGAGTGGAGCGACACGGACGAGCGAGTGAACAGCGCATCGGTGACGACGGCGTGTAGTAGAGGGAGATGGGAACGATGGATGGGGGGGGGGGAGGATATGTTCGGAAGAGGGGGGGGCCACGTGAGCGCCCCCCCCTCTCTCCCCCAGGCCCCCCCCTTCCCGTCCTTCCCCGGGCCCCACTTTGTCCGCGTCTCGGGGCGAGTGGTTGTGCGAGCGAGGAGGTTTTCAACGGCGAACGCCTTTGTCCAAGCGATGTTTTGGGACTCGTCTAGTTTGCTTGTTGTTGTTGTTTGTTTGTTGTTGTTGTTTGTTGTTGTTTGCTATCGCCGAGTCACGTGACTCCTGGGAGGGGGGGGGGTGTCCCCCCCCCCTCCTCCCTGACGTCACAATGCCTGCCAAGTTTTTCTCGTGGTCGATTACATATTTTCAAAAACAAAATTGACCCCATCAATAATGCAGAGCGCCGCATTTTGGCCGGGAAATCGACAGCGGTTGTCCTCCCGTGGCTAAACTCACCCCGAGCCCCCCCCCAGCCCCCCCCCCCAGCACCTCCCCAGCCCCCCTGACTCCGAAGTTAAATTGGGGGGGGCGAAATCTGGGCCGTGCAGCTTTGCATGGCCTCCGTTTGCACTGCGATACACACGTGCACACACGTGTGCGCACATACACACGTGTGTGTGTGCACACGTGTGTGCACACACAGCCGTACACAGCCTTGCTCACTGAATCACTAAATCGCAACTGAGACAAAATATTCAACCCCCCCTCCCCCTCCCGTATAGATAGAGACACTCGCACGCACACACACACAGATAATAGTGAAGGTCCCCCGTGTAGCCTCTCACAGACTGTCGGGGCAAGTGCTGTTAGCGAGCACCTATTTAGGCCGGCACTGTGGCACACGAGGGGGTGGGTGGCCAGCACCACACCCGGCCGCCTTTGTCTCCCTCAGTGGCGATGTTTGCACACCGCACCGGGTACTCATTTGAGGCTGAGTCGACCCAGGGGAGGCCCAGGACCGGTTCCGATAATCGCCACCGGTGTTGGCTGGGTTCGTAGCGCAGCGCGCAAACCGCTCCCCACTCACACACACTCACACTCAGACACTCTCTCACACACACACACACTCACTTTCTCAGTCAAACACTCTCACACACCCACACTCTCACACACACTCACACTCAGACACTCTCTCACACACACACACACTCACTTTCTCAGTCAAACACTCTCACACACCCACACTCTCACACACACTCACACTCAGACACTCTCTCACACACACACACACTCACTTTCTCAGTCAAACACTCTCACACACCCACACTCTCACACACACTCACACTCAGACACTCTCTCACACACACACACACTCACTTTCTCAGTCACACACTCTCACACACCCACACTCTCACACACACTCACACTCAGACACTCTCTCACACACACACACACTCACTTTCTCAGTCACACACTCTCACACACCCACACAATCACACACACACTCACTCAGACACTCTCACACACTCTCACTTTCTCACACACACTCTCACACACACTCTCAGTCACACTCTCGTACAAACACACACTCTCAGTCACACACTCACACACTCTGAGTCACACTCTCACACAAACACTCTCTCACACACACACTCTGAGTCACACACTCTCACACTCACACACACACACTCCCAACACTCTCACACTCCTCACCCACTCACTCACCACGATCACACAAGAGGGAGAAGGGCCAGTCTTTTTCTGCCAGTTTCTTTGGGGAGTTTTTTGGGAGGTCGGGCTGGGAGCCTTGTGTGTGTGGGGGGGGGGGCGGTGACGGAAGGGGGGGGGGCGGGGTGGATTGAGGGGGGGCGAAAGAGGGGGGGGTATGGCGATGTTTCGCAGTCGTCGCCATCATATTTCTCTTGCCATCCCCCCCCCCCTACCCCACGATGACAAAGTTGTGCCCAGCCCGCTCCCAGCCCCCCGCCCAGCCCCCCCCCCTCTCACCTCCAACCCTCTGTAGCGAGCGACGGTGCCCCCCACCCTTTGTTTTTGTTGTTGTTGCTGTTGCTGTCGTCGTAACATGTTCAAGGAACGAACAACGGAACGGCGTTTGTTGGGTGACAGAAACAACGAAATGTGCGGCTTTCAAGAGGTCTGTGACCACGTGGGGATGTGTGTGGGGTGGGCAGCAACCGCGCCCGGCCGCCTTTGTCTCCCCGCGGGGGTTGGCGGGCGTGGGGGAGGGGGGGGGGTCGCGCCCCCCCCCACTCCCCCCTCCGCCCCCCACAAATCCCAGAGAACGGAATGGAACAAAAAGAAACCAGCAAAACTTTAACCAAAAAAAGTTACACAAAATAGAAGAGCCCGGCCCGCGCGCCCCCATGCCAACGTTCGTCCAACGTTGAGCCGACGTTCGTCCAACGTTGAGCCGACGTCGCACCAACGTTGAGCCGACGTCGCACCAACGTTGAGCCGACGTTGCACCAACGTTCACTGCGATGCCGCTCGCGAATTGTAAGCGCGCGCCTCGCTTCGTGTTGGGGGGTGGGGGGTGGGGGGGTTGGGGGCGTGTTCCATGGCCTCTCCGCGTGGCTTCGATGTGCCCGGGTGTCCGACGTTTCAGCTCCACGCGCTGGCGCCTCCTTCGGGGCGATGGCGACTTCAGGTCTCCTCTGCCAGCCCGACCGAAGTCGGGTCCTCGATGAAGCTGCTGAGGGCGTGCAGCTGAACCGTCGGACACCATCACCATCACCACCATCATCGCCACCGCCATCATCGCCGTACGGCAGCTCTCTCGGCCCGCCCGCCCCTCCGCCCCCGCCCCGAAACGTCGGACAATGTTACTAAAGTGCCCCGTCTCGTCGCTCAACCTGTGGCTCGCCCACCCCCGATCCCCCGCGCGCGCCCCCCCCCCCCCTGCGCCCCTCCCCCCACCCCCCCGTGCACCCCCACCCCATGCATGGCCGTCATAACCTCCACCACTACCACAGCAGTGTTGGTGGGAGGGGGGGGGGGACGCCCCGGGCCCCGCGCTTTGGGGGGGGGGGGGTGGGCGCACTACGACGTCACGCTGCCTACGGATTTGCACTAAAACCCTCCAACCCCGACTTGCGCCACGTGGTCGCGGCTCTGGCTCAGCCTCCAGCGCGGCTCGGGTCGAGTCGTCGTGTAACTTGGGCGGGGGTCCCAAGGCTGCTGCGTCGTGGCAAGGTGATAACAAAAAACACGTCGCACGCGAGAGAGTGAATTATGCAATACGGGGACTCTTCTACTTACGAACATTCGACTTACGAACTTTCAGAGATACGAACGAACCTGGGCCCGTGCGTCCAGTTGCGGCCCGTTCGGACCGAGGGAGTTGTAAGTTCAACCGCCGGCGGTGGTGGTGGTGGTGGGCCCCTACATCTGGCGGAACGTGAAGCACCAGTGGCGTCTACATCCGCAGGAGATTACACAACTCGTAAAGCCACTCCCCCCGCGTTTAGCGCACACGCCGTGAGACGCGTTTCGGAATCGACAGCAATAAAGTTGCCACTTACGAACAGAATCGACTTACGAACAGATCCCCGCTGGAACCCAAACTCGTTCGTAAGTAGGTGGGAGTCTCCGAGTTACCGCACTGAGCCATTTGGGGCTTCTTCTTCTCCATAGGTCAGGGGGGGGGGGCAGTCGGTCGGTCTGCGCCTCTTTAAGAGTGAGGGGGGGGGGGGTACTGCTGCTTCGTGACGTGTATTAAGGAGCCCGACGTCACCACGTGTTTACCCACGTTGCATTGCGGCTCTTGAAATAAATGCTCCGATACGCGTGGCATTGTCTGTGTGCTGCTCGACTTTTGGCGTTGTCCTCTTGTGTTGACGCTGCCTGCTACAGAGACGAGGCGTTCGCAGGAAGCTGCTGCTGCTGCTGCTGCGGCCTCTGGTTTAGGCCAATCGGTCTCAAAGACAATGCGTGCACTTCTTGGTTCTTTCGGTAAAGTCACGTAGAATTGAAATAATAAAATAATAAACATAAAACATAATAAAATATTATATTATTTTATTATGTTTTATTATTTTATTATGGTTTATTTTATAATTTCAATTCTACGTGACTTTACCGAAAGAACCAAGAAGATGAATCCCTGCAGTCACGAAAGCTTTAAATAGAAATTGAATGCGTGTACTATTGTCAGAGCGCGTTCGCATGCTCGCCACAAGCACCGCGTACGGTCAATGCAGTAAGTTGCTTCCTATGCAAAAGGAAGATCTGTGAGGTGTTTGAACATGCAAACACAACTCCTTGTTTCATTGCAGAAAGGGTAAAACGCCTATCATCATCATTATTATTTTCCATAACGAGGTTTTTTTTGTTACTGATTGACGACCCCCTGGCCATGGGTCAACCACTCTTGACCTGCCCCCCCCCCCCCCCCCCCTTACAAAGTGGTACTCACTTTTGCCGACCCCCGGAGGAATGGTGATGATGATGGGGTGAGTCAACCCCAGCCCCCATCTTCCCGCAACCGACCCCCGAGCAGGATTTGAACTCGCAACCTTCCCATTGTGAGCCGCTCGCTCGACCGCTGAGCCGCGGCTGAGCCACCGATGAGCCACTGATGAGCCACCGATGATCGATCACTGAGCCACCGATGATCGATCACTGAGCCACCAATAATCGATCACTGAGCCACCGATGATCTATCACTGAGCCACTGATGAGCCACCGATGATCTATCACTGAGCCACCGATGAGCCACTGATGAGCCACCGATGATCGATCACTGAGCCACCAATGATCGATCACTGAGCCACCAATAATCGATCACTGAGCCACCGATGATCTATCACTGAGCCACTGATGAGCCACCGATGATCTATCACTGAGCCATCCATGATCGATCACTGAGCCACCGATGATCGATCACTGAGCCATCCATGATCGATCACTGAGCCACCACTGATCGATCACTGAGCCACCGATGATCGATCACTGAGCCACCGATGATCGATCACTGAGCCATCCATGATCGATCAGTGAGCCACCACTGATCGATCACTGAGCCACCGATGATCTATCACTGAGCCACTGATGAGCCACCGATGATCTATCACTGAGCCACCGATGATCTATCACTGAGCCACCGATGATCGATCACTGAGCCACCAATAATCTATCACTGAGCCACTGATGTGCCACTGATGAGCCACTGGCTGGGTGGCTGGGTGGCTGCCTGGCTGGGTGGCTGGGTGGGTGGGTTGCTGGGTGGGTGGCTGGCTGGCTGGGTGGCTGGGTGGGTGGGTGGCTGGGTGGCTGGGTGGTTGCCTGGCTGGGTGGGTGGCTGGGTGGCTGGCTGGGTGGGTGGCTGGCTGGCTGGGTGCGTGGATGGCTGGGTGGGTGGCTGGGTGGGTGATGGCTGGGTAGGTGGGTGGCTGGCTGGCTGGGTGGGTGGCTGGGTGGGTGGCTGGGTGGGTGGGTGGCTGCCTGGCTGGGTGGGTGGCTGGGTGGTTGGGTGGGTGGGTGGGAGGCTGGCTGGCTGGCTGCCTGGGTGGCTGGGTGGGTGGCTGGGTGGCTGGATGGGTGGCTGGGTGGCTGGGTGGGTGGGAGGCTGGGTGGGTGGCTGGGTGGGTAGGTGGGGGGCTGGGTGGGTGGGTGGCTGGGTGGGTGGCTGGGTGGCCGAGTTGGATTCCTGCCCGCGGCTAACAAGGTGAAGTGTTGAGCGATGAGATACCAGAGCTTTGGCCTGCCACTAAAGGCCCCGGCACCTCTCAGGAATCGGCCGCTGACCGGAGTGGTGAAGTAGGGTCAATAAAATAAAACAACAACCTTCATGAGGGGGTTGCGGAGGCCTTTATCTAGCAGTGGAACGATAATAAAGGGCTGTGAATTATGTTAAAAGTGTAATCGTTTTAGCGGAAGGTCTCTATGAAAAAAACTATAATTTTTAGAAAATATATATATAATGTAATCATCCCAAAGTGTTTAATTAACCGCCAGCGTGCATACCGCAGCCATCATAATACTAATTAAAAGAATGCAAATTATTTTGATGATGCGTAACTATTAAGAACGCATTTAATTGTCGCGTCCACACCCAGAGGCATTCGTGTGGCACGCACGTGGCCCTGGTGGGCAAATGAATGAATTCCCCCCCCCACCCCCCCACGCTGTGCAGTTGTACCGCCTGCGCACTCCGTAGCTATGCCGACCACTGCTTCATGCTTCAATGTTGAGACGATGCAAATGAAATTGTTTTCGAAAGTTTGTCTTTTTTCCAACATAAGTCGCACATAGACCCATGGACTCGTCACACAGAGTCCCACATACTCACACAGAGACCCATAGACTCACACAGAGACCCATAGACTCACACATAGACCCATAGACTCACACAGAGACCCATAGACTCACACAGAGACCCATAGACTCACACAGAGACCCATAGACTCACACTGAGACCCATAGACTCACACAGAGCCCCATAGACTCACACAGAGACCCATAGACTCACACAGAGACTCATAGACTCACACTGAGACCCATAGACTCACACTGAGACCCATAGACTCACACAGAGACCCATAGACTCACACAGAGACTCATAGACTCACACAGAGACCCATAGACTCACACAGAGACCCGTAGACTCACACAGAGACCCGTAGACTCACACTGAGACCCATAGACTCACACAGAGACCCATAGACTCACACTGAGACCCATAGACTCACACAGAGACCCATAGACTCACACTGAGACCCATAGACTCACACAGAGACCCATAAACTCACACAGAGACCCATAGACTCACACAGAGACTCATAGACTCACACTGAGACCCATAGACTCACACTGAGACCCATAGACTCACACAGAGACCCATAGACTCACACAGAGACCCATAGGCTCACACAGAGACTCATAGACTCACACAGAGACCCATAGACTCACACTGAGACCCATAGACTCACACAGAGACCCATAGACTCACACTGAGACCCATAGACTCACACAGAGACCCATAGACTCACACAGAGACCCATAGACTCACACTGAGACCCATAGACTCACACTGAGACCCATAGACTCAGACAGAGACTCATAGACTCACACAGAGACCCATAGACTCACACAGAGACTCATAGACTCACACAGAGACCCATAGACTCACACTGAGACCCATAGACTCACACAGAGACCCATAGACTCACACTGAGACCCATAGACTCACACAGAGACCCATAGACTCACACAGAGACCCATAGACTCACACTGAGACCCATAGACTCACACAGAGACCTATAGACTCACAGAGAGATCCATAGACTCACACAGAGATCCATAGACTCACACAGAGACCTATAGACTCATACAGAGACCCGTAGACTCACACAGAGACCCATAAACTCACACAGATACCCATAGACTCACACAGAGACCTATAGACTCACACAGAGACCCATAGACTCCCTTTATTAATGCTAACCTTACTCCCTCCCTTTGATGCTGCTAATCCTGCATAATGCACGGACATATTATGACTTTGAAACCCCCCGCCCACCTCCTACGCATTCCACAAGTAATGACTAATCCCATATCTGCATTTTCCATAAATATGCTAAATTGCTCTTGATATGCAAATTATTTTGTCAAGGCGCTCTTCCCCCTCCAACCCAGCTTAAATATACGCTCCAAGCCTGGTGGTGTTTCATTCAGACGCTGTCTTTCCGACAGACCTGTTCTTTACCTGAGGACGGCTGCTTGCGTTGTGGCCGAAACGTCGTGAGAATTGTATCTTATTATGTTTTATTTTTATTATTTTATTATTTCCCTTCTACGTGACTTTACCGAAAGAACAAAGGAGATGAATCTATGGGCAGTGTTGAGTCTATGGTGCAGTGTTGAGTCTATGGTGCAGTGTTGAGTCTATGGTGCAGTGTTGAGTCTATGGTGCAGTGTTGAGTCTATGGGCAGTGTTGAGTCTATGGGGCAGTGTTGAGTCTGGGTAGTGTTGAGTCTATGGTGCAGTGTTGAGTCTATGGGCAGTGTTGAGTCTATGGTGCAGTGTTGAGTCTATGGTGCAGTGTTGAGTCTATGGTGCAGTGTTGAGTCTATGGTGCAGTGTTGAGTCTATGGGCAGTGTTGAGGTCACAATGGCGATGACCCTGACAATGACCGCGCTGCCCAAAGGTTTCTGGAGGTGTGAGAGGGTTGGGGGTGATGATGAGTTGGGGGGCGACCCCCCTTATTTTTTTAATCATCAGCGACACAGAGGCTCCTTTGTGTGGGGCCCGGGCCAATCTCTCACCCCCCCAACCCAAATCCCCTCCTTACACCTCGAGGCATCCCTGGGCAGCATCGGTGACGACGACGATGATGATGATGACGATGATGATGATGATGACGATGATGATGACGATGATGACGATGACGACGACGATAATGATGATGACGATGATGATGATGACGATGACGACGACGACGACGATAACGATGATGATGATGACGATGACGATGATAACGACGACGACAATGACGATGATGATGATGACGACGACAATGACGACGATGATGATGACGATAACGATGATAAGGACGATAATGATGATGATGACGACGACGACGACGACAATGACGACGATGATGACGACAATGATGACGACGACGATTGAAAAACAATAAACGAACCCCCCTGCGTCGACCAGCCCGTCGCCTGCACGGGGACCGCCGCGGCCGCGATTTGACGACGGCAGCGACGGAGGTTGCGACGATGGCGACGTTCGGCTGTTGTCCACCTCCAATTTAGTATCCCTCTCCATCCCCACCCGCAACCTCACACCCCCCACACCCCACAACCCCCACAACCCCCACCCCCCCCACACCCCCACCCCCACCACACCCCACAACCCCCACCCCCCCCACACCCCCCACACCCCCCACACCCCCCACACCCCACAACCCCCACCCCCCCCACACCCCCCACACCCCACAACCCCCACCCCCACCACACCCCCCACACCCCCCACACCCCCCACACCCCCCACACCCCACAACCCCCACCCCCCCCACACCCCCCACACCCCACAACCCCCACCCCCACCACACCCCCCACACCCCCACCCCCACCACACCCCCCACACCCCACACCCCACAACCCCCACAACCCCCACCACACCCCCCACACCCCCCACACCCCACAACCCCCACCCCCCCCACACCCCCACCCCCACCACACCCCACAACCCCCACCCCCCCCACACCCCCCACACCCCCCCACACCCCACAACCCCCACCCCCCCCACACCCCCACACCCCCCACACCCCACAACCCCCACCCCCCCCACACCCCCCACACCCCCCACACCCCCCACACCCCACAACCCCCACCCCCCCCACACCCCCCACACCCCACAACCCCCACCCCCACCACACCCCCCACACCCCCCACACCCCCCACACCCCCCACACCCCCCACACCCCACAACCCCCACCCCCCCCACACCCCCCACACCCCACAACCCCCACCCCCACCACACCCCCCACACCCCCACCCCCACCACACCCCCCACACCCCCCACACCCCACACCCCCCACAACCCCCACCCCCACCACACCCCCCACACCCCCCACACCCCACAACCCCCACCCCCCCCACACCCCCACACCCCCCACACCCCACAACCCCCACCCCCCCCACACCCCCCACACCCCCCACACCCCCCACACCCCACAACCCCCACCCCCCCCACACCCCCCACACCCCACAACCCCCACCCCCACCACACCCCCCACACCCCCCACACCCCCCACACCCCCCACACCCCCCACACCCCACAACCCCCACCCCCCCCACACCCCCCACACCCCACAACCCCCACCCCCACCACACCCCCCACACCCCCACCCCCACCACACCCCCCACACCCCCCACACCCCACAACCCCCACCCCCCCCACACCCCCCACACCCCACAACCCCCACCCCCACCACACCCCCCACACCCCCCACACCCCCCACACCCCCCACACCCCCCACACCCCCCACACCCCACAACCCCCACCCCCCCCACACCCCCCACACCCCACAACCCCCACCCCCACCACACCCCCCACACCCCCACCCCCACCACACCCCCCACACCCCCCACACCCCACACCCCCCACAACCCCCACCCCCACCACACCCCCCACACCCCCCACACCCCACAACCCCCACCCCCCCCACACCCCCACACCCCCCACACCCCACAACCCCCACCCCCCCCACACCCCCCACACCCCCCACACCCCCCACACCCCACAACCCCCACCCCCCCCACACCCCCCACACCCCACAACCCCCACCCCCACCACACCCCCCACACCCCCCACACCCCCCACACCCCCCACACCCCACAACCCCCACCCCCCCCACACCCCCCACACCCCACAACCCCCACCCCCACCACACCCCCCACACCCCCACCCCCACCACACCCCCCACACCCCCCACACCCCACACCCCCCACAACCCCCACCCCCACCACACCCCCCACACCCCCCACACCCCACAACCCCCACCCCCACCACACCCCCCACAACCCCCACACCCCACACCCCCCACAACCCCCACCCCCACCACACCCCCCACACCCCCCACACCCCACAACCCCCACCCCCACCACACCCCCCACACCCCCCACACCCCCCACCCCCCACACCCCCCACACCCCCCACACCCCCACCCCCACCACTGCCGGTGAACACACCGAGACATCCTGCACGAGTGCTCCTCCTTTGGTACGCAACGTTGAAACTTCTTTCGCACCGTACGTGGCCAAAACCCGGGGTGAATCGGAGGCGCTGCCAGCACTCATCCTGAGCCCCCCACCAGCCCCTAACAACCCCCCCCCCCTTCCCCCCACCACCAGCCCCTTCTTCCCCCCACCCCTTCCCCCCACCACCAGCCCCCCCTTCCCCCCACCCCCCCTTCCCCCCACCCCTTCCCCCCACCACCAGCCCCCCCTTCCCCCCACCCCCCCTTCCCCCGACCCCTTCCCCTCACCACCAGCCCCTTCTTCCCCCCACCCCTTCCCCCCACCACCAGCCCACCCTTCCCCCCACCCCCCCTTCCCCCCACCCCTTCCCCCCACCACCAGCCACCCCCCTACCCCCCACCCCCAGCCCCCTCTTCCCCCACCCCTTCCACCCAACCCCCCCTTCCCCCCACCCCTTCCCCCCACCACCAGCCCCCCCTTCCACCCCCCTTCCCCTTAACCCCAGCCCCCCCTTCCCCCCACCCCTACCCCCAGCCCCCCCTTCCCCCCACCCCTTCCCCCCACCCCCAGCCCCCCCCCCTTCCCCCCACCCCTCCCCCCTACCCCCAGCCCCCCAATGCCGTAACGCCTATACCGTAGTGCACGCATGTCCTCGCTATACAAGACCCCCACCTCCCCCCCCCCACCTCCCCCCCCAGGTAGTTCTCATGCTGTCGCAAATCTGTTAGTGAAACATTCACTGGGGAAATTGATGCTTTTTTTCCTATGCAAACACAATGTACGAGCGAGAGAGAGAGACTCAAGAAAAATGTTAATTAAAAAAAGAGCATTCGTGCTGACTCGAGAGGTCTCTCTGTGTGAGTGTGGGAGTGTGTGTGTGTGGGTATGTGTGGGAGTGTGTGTGGGAGTGTGTGTGTATGTGTGTGTGTGAGAGTATGTGTGTGAGTGTGTGTGTGAGTGGGAGTGTGTGTGTGAGTGGGAGTGTGTGTGTGTGTGGGAGTGTGTGTGTGTGTCTGGGAGTGTGTGTGTGGGAGTGTGTGTGGGAGTGTGTGTGTGGGAGTGTGTGGGAGTGTGTGTATATGTGTGTGGGAGTGTGTGTGGGAGTGTGTGTGTGTGAGTGTGTGTCTTGGAGTGTGTGTGGGAGTGTGTGTGTGTGTGTGTGAGTGTGTATGTGTGTGGGTATGTGTGGGAGTGTGTGTGGGAGTGTGTGTGTATGTGTGTGAGTATGTGTGAAAGTATGTGTGTGAGTGTGTGTGTGAGTGTGTGTGTGAGTGGGAGTGTGTGTGTGTGTGGGAGTGTGTGTGTGTGTCTGGGAGTGTGTGTGTGGGAGTGTGTGTGGGAGTGTGTGGGAGTGTGTGTGTGGGAGTGTGTGTATATGTGTGTGGGAGTGTGTGTGGGAGTGTGTGTGTGTGAGTGTGTGTGTTGGAGTGTGTGTGGGAGTGTGTGTGGGAGTGTGTGTGTATGTGTGTGAGTATGTGTGAGAGTATGTGTGTGAGTGTGTGTGTGAGTGTGTGTGTGAGTGGGAGTGTGTGTGTGAGTGGGAGTGTGTGTGTGGGAGTGTGTGTGTGTGTCTGGGAGTGTGTGTGTGGGAGTGTGTGTGGGAGTGTGTGTGTGGGAGAGTGTGTGTGTATATGTGTGTGGGAGTGTTGTGGGAGTGTGTGTGTGTGAGTGTGTGTGTGTGGGAGTGTGTGTGTGGGAGTCCTTTCCTGGAAAGGGCGGTCCTGCACAGATGCCATATTTTCTGTCCGTCTGCTTCAGCAGAGGTGTAGGGAATTCCAAAAAGACCTACATCTCTGCTTTATTGACCTGGTCAAGGCCTATGATACCATCAGTAGGACTGGGCTCTGGGTTGTTCTTCGTGCTTTCGGAGTCCCTGACCCTCTGCTCACGATCATTAAGGACCTTCATGATGGTGAGCGGGCCCGGGTAAAACTACGTGGCCGGGAGTCGGAGCCTTTCCCTGTACACCTTGGGGTGCGACAGGGATGTCCTCTGGCTCCCACATTATTTAACATCTATTTCGACTGCGTAGTTCGTGAAGCCTTCAATAGCTGTACCGGGGGAATTTCCATTTGGTACAGATATAATGGGAGGCTGATCGACGCCCGGGTGCGATCAAGGGATGGCTCCCTATTGGTCAACCACGTTATGTATGCCGATGATTTGGTAATAGCTGCTCATTCAGAAGAGGAGTTGGAGACGCTGCTGCTGAGACTGGAGCGTGCCACTAAGAGGTGGGGCCTTACCATCAGCCCCACCAAAACTAAGCACCTGCCTGGGTATTTTGTACCATCGGACACTCCACCCCCACAACTCCCAATTGGTGATGGGGCAGTTGTGGAGAGAGTGGAGAGTTTCCCATACCTGGGCAGTGTGCTTATGACCGGCTCCAGTTTATCAGCAGAGGTCTCACTCCGAATCAGTCGAGCGGCAATATCTTTTCATCGGTTGCGTAACGCTGTGTGGAAGCTACCTGGTCTGTCGCTCCGCACGAAGCTTCAGGTCTTCTCGGCCACGGTCATTCCCTCCCTTCTCTACGCTTGCGAAACGTGGACCCCCCTAGTGGAGCATCTTCGCCGGTTGGAAACATTTAGGCTGGCCTGCCTACGATCCATCCTGGGTTTAACCAGGCTGGATTGTGTGAGGAGCTCACAAGTCCTTGAAAGATCTGGGCAAAGTCCCATCAGTGAGCTCCTCCGGCAGGCAAGGCTGCGTTGGCTGGGTCATGTAGCCCGCATGCCCAGCCACCGCATGCCTAAACAGCTTTTGTTCGGCCGGATCGAGGGGGCTAAACGGGCGCGGCACGGGCTAGAGAAGAGATGGAGTGATGTGGTACAGGAGGACGTGGAGCTGAGTGGACTTGCCGATGACTGGTACCAGCGGTGTCAAGATCGGCCTCTGTGGAGGAGGCTCGTGAAGGACGCTACTGGGCAGTTGGAGGCAGTCGCCCTCCAACAACAACGGAGGGCGGAGGAGCGACGCTCACAACAACGAGCGGAGCGACGGGTGGCTAAAGCACAGCAAGTTGGTACAGTAGGGGGCACAGGTGGTGCATCAGCCAGTCATCTCGGTCATCTCGGTCAGTCGACCCGTGGCACCTGGGTCTGCCCCGTGACCTCCTGCCAGCGGGCGTTCGACACTTCACGTGGCCTCAAGGTGCACATGGCCTGGCACAAGCGTCGTGGTGACGTCACCGCCACTTAGTGGCGAATGGCGGTTGTTGTTGTGTGGGAGTGTGTGTGTGGGAGTGTGTGTGTGAGTGTGTATGTGTGTGGGAGTGTGTGTGTGAGTGTGTGTGAGGGTGTGTGTGAGTGTGTGTGGGGGTGTGTGTGGGACGGAGTGTGTGGGAATGTGTGTGTGTGAATGTTCGATTCCCGCTCACGGCCATCACCAGTCACGATTATCTGAACCGGTCCTGGGCTTCCCCTAGGTCGATTCAGCCTCAAATGAGTAACTGGTGCGGTGTGTAAACATCGCCACTGGGGAGACAAAGGCGGCCGAGCGTGGTGCTGGCCTTTAAGAAGGTGGACCGCACAGACTGTAACAACTACAGGGGCATCTCACTCCTCGGTGTGCCGGGAAAGGTCCTGGCAAGGATTATTGAACATCGCCTTGCTAGGCACGCTGAGGAGAGGCTTGCGGAGCCCCAATGCGGTTTCAGGAAAGGGCGGTCCTGCACAGATGCCATATTTTCTGTCCGTCTGCTACAGCAGAGGTGTAGGGAATTCCAACAAGACCTACATCGCTGCTTTATTGACCTGGTCAATGCCTATAATACCATCAGTAGGCCTGGGCTCTGGGTTGTTCTTCGTGCTTCCGGAGTCCCCGACCATCTGCTCACGATCATTAAGGACCTTCATGATGGTGAGCGGGCCCGGGTAAAACTACGTGGCTGGGAGTCAGAGCCATTCCCTGTACACCTTGGGGTGCGACAGGGATGTCCTCTGGCTCCCACATGATTTAACATCTATTTTGACCACGTAGTTCGTGAAGCCTTCAATAGCTGTACCGGGGGAATTTCCATTTGGTACAGATATAATGGGAGGCTGATCGATGCCCGGGTGCGATCAAGGGATGGCTCCCTATTGGTCAACCACGTTACGTATGCCGATGATTTGGTAATAGCTGCTCATTCAGAGGAGGAGTTGGAGACGCTGCTGCTGAGACTGGAGCGTGCCACTAAGAGGTGGGGCCTTACCATCAGCCCCACCAAAACTAAGCACCTGCCTGGGTATTTTGTACCATCGGACACTCCACCCACACAACTCCCAATCGGTGATGGGGCAGTTGTGGAGAGAGTGGAGAGTTTCCCATACCTGGGCAGTGTGCTTATGACGGCTCCAGTTTAACAGCAGAGGTCTCACTCCGAATCAGTCGAGCGGCAATATCTTTAAATCGGTTGCGTAACGCTGTGTGGAAGCTACCTGGTCTGTCGCTCCGCACGAAGCTTCAGGTCTTCTCGGCCACAGTCATTCCCTCCCTTCTCTACGCTTGCGAAACGTGGACGCCCCTAATGGAACATCTTCGCCAGTTAAGAAACATTTAGGCTGGCCTGCCTACGATTCATCCTGGGTTTAACCAGGCTGGATTGCTCACAAATCCTTGAAAGATCTGGGCAAAGTCCCATCGGTGAGCTCCTCTGGCAGGCAAGGCTGCGTTGGCTGGGTCATGTAGCCCGCATGCCCAGCCACCGCATGCCTAAACAGCTTTTGTTCGGTCGGATCGAGGGGGCTAAACGGGCGCGGCACGGGCTAGAGAAGAGATGGAGTGATGTGGTACAGGAGGACGTGGAGCTGAGTGGACTTGCCGATGACTGGTACCAGCGGTGTCAAGATCGGCCTCAGTGGAGGAGGCTCGTGAAGGACGCTACTGGGCAGTTGGAAGCAGTCGCCCTTCAACAACAACGGAGGGCGGAGGAGCGACGCTCACAACAACGAGCGGAGCGCCGGGTCGCTAAAGCACAGCAAGTTGGCACAGTAGGGGGCACAGGTGGTGCGTAGTGGTAGCGTAGCGGTCAGCGCGCTGCGCTACGAACCCGGCGACGCCAGTCCGATTCCCGCTCACGGCCAACACCAGTGGCGATTAAACGTATCTGAACCGGTCCTGGGTCTCACCTAAGGTTGGCTCAGCCTCAAGTGAGTGTCTGGGTGGGGTGTGTCAAATCATCGCCACGAGGCAGGCAAAGGAAGGCCGGGCGTGGTGCTGGCCACCCACCCCCTCGTGTGCCACTGTGCACACCTTCAGAGGTGCTGCTGCTACTCGCTAACAGCACTTGCCCCGACAGTCTGTTAGAGGCTGCACGGGGCATCTTTGTCTTTGTCTCATTCATAGGCGCTGCTGCTACTCGCCAACAGCACTTGCCCCAACAGTCTGGTATAGGCTACACGGGGGATCTTTGTCTTTTTAACAACATAACGAGGCAGAGAAGACTAGACACGCGGTTGCCAAAATAATTGAGAATAGCAAAATACCAACAATAAAGATTAGCTTTGGCGAAGCAAAAGCCTCAAGAGAGCTCCGATTAAATAAAGAAAATCAAAATGTGGTAGATGATAAAGGCCGCACTACAGTGGTGATGTCTCGAACAGATTATGATAATAAAATAAAAGATTTACTGGAGGAAGATATCTATATTAAAATTAAACGTGACCCAACCAATACTTCAGAAAGCAAGACTTTCAGCAATCATTGCAAATTCATTAATCCCCAAGACTGAGCAATACCAAGCCACTGGCCTCAAGACCACCAAGATTGGATGGACTTCCAAAGATCCATGAAATCGGTATCCCATTACGACCCAAAGTAAGTAATTAGGCTCTGGCACATGTAAATTAGCGAAATATGTAACTTAACAAACACAATCTTGATTTGAAGCTTTCGTGACTGCAGGAATCTATACCCTTTGGTTCTTTCGGTAAAGTCACGTAGGTAGATAAAATAATCGATCACGACGTTTCGATCGCAACACGAGCAATCGTGAGGTCGGCACGAGGTTCTACCTACGTGACTTTACCGAAAGAACCAAAGAGAATTAACAAATACAGCCCTACATCGGTAGGACATCTTCGTTTATAAGAAATTCCAAACGTCTTGTGAATGTGATTAAAGATATTAAACTTAACCCCAATGATACTGGTAGGAACCTCCTGGTTCCACCAGCCCACAGGGGATTATTGTGTCCGTCCGTCCGTCACGCATCCAAAAATGGGAGGGGTGGGGCTGGGTGGAGAGGGAAGGGTGGGGAGGGGCTGGGTGGAGAGGATGGGGAGGGGCTGGGTGGGGAGGGGAGGGTGGGGAGGGTGGGGCTGGGTGGGGAGGGTGGGGCTGGGTGGGGGGTGAGAGGGGTGGGGCTGGGTGGGGAGGGGCTGGTCACCCCGTGGTGCCCTTATAAAACTCAACAAACTCACGCCGGCTTGTGCCCGCCCTCACAGTCGGGCATATTTGCGGAATACACCACGCCGCCGTTGACCGTGGCCATTGACCAAGCAAACCCAACGTTCCTACCAGCTCCCTCCGCAGGAATGTGTTATTCTGGTGAGTTTGATGTAATTTCTCTAGTCACTAAGGTTCCAGCTAACGAGTCACTTCAACTACTTGAAGAAGATATTCCAAAACTAGCTGACGATTGGTCTAAATGTAGTGGTGATACGCGCTGGGTGTATACGTCGTGTGCCAGCGCGTATGTACGGGTGTGTGTGTGGTGACGCGCGCTGACGGGGAGGAGCAGGCGTCAGTGCGCGGGTGGGGGTAGTGCTGCTGATTGGCTGTGTGCTGGTGACGCGCTGAGAGGGAGTGATCGGGTGGCAGCGCGGTGTGATTGGTCGGGGAGTGGAAACACGCGCTGGGCGGAACCGGATCGTAGAGATAGCGCGTGGTGATTGGGTAACTGAGGAGCGGTGCCGACGTTGAGGTCCGCATCCGCTCCGTCTCCCGGGAAGAAGAGATATATAAGGTGATGCACAGAGGAGTAGGGGGCAGAAGTGGAACCATCTAAGAATGAAGACGAAGGTGCAGAGATAGAGCCCGGAGAGGAGAGTAATGGAGAGTAGAGGAGAGTAAGGTATAAGTGTGTAGCCAGAGAGAGAGAACGGTCTACACGAGCTGAGTACTGTATAGTGTGTAGCCAGAGAGAGAGAACGGTCTACACGAGCTGAGTAATGTATAGTGTGTAGCCAGAGAGAGAGAACGGTCTACACGAGCTGGGTGATGTATAGTGTGTAGCCAGAGAGAGAGAAAGGTCTACACGAGCCGAGTATGCATACGGTGTAGCCAGAGAGAGAGGAAGGTCTACACGAGCCGAGTATGCATACGGTGTAGCCAGAGAGAGAGATGCAAAGTCTACACGAGGCGAGTGGAGAGTGTAGCAGAGGCGCAGAGTCTACACGAGGCGAGAGAAGAGTGTAGCCGAGGCGCGGAGTCTACACGAGGCACAGAGAGTCAGCAGCACAGAATCTAAGAGAGTCAAGAGAAGCGTAGGGTGAAGAAGAAGAGGTCACGAGTTGTACCGTTGTATGGTGACCGCATTGTGAAGAAGAGAGGCCACGCGTTGTATTGTTACAAGTCAAGATTTAATAAAAGAAGTGTGTTCCCGTCAAGGAGTTTCCTGCCGTCATTTTCCAATACTTCATCTGGCGTCAGAAGTGAAACGGGCTTCCAAGCATGGAGACAAGGAAGACCCGTAGGACCCACGGGATTGACCGCGAGGAAAACCTGGACGACTCGGGGCCGCTGGTGGCGGGGGGTGAGGAGGAGGACTTGCCCACGCTACAGGATCCGTCGACGGCGCCGGCCGAGCGACCGGGGACCGACGCCGGGCTTCGTGAGGCGCACTCCCGACTGGCGGAGCTGCTGCTCGCCGCCGCGTCCATCTTGGCGGAGATCAGCTCGTCGGGAGGAGCGGGGACGGTGAGGGACATTTTACAAGGTCGCCCCGCAGATTCCCGCCAAAACGAATGGGGGATTCCCGCCATTGCGCCTGGGCCTACTTTTGGCGGGAACGGCGAGCGCCACGTGGTGGTGGGTTCCCAAGCGCGCGCATCGACGTCATCAGCGCGGGAGGGGGTCCGCCATTTTACGTCTGCTGCTGGAGCCGCCATCTTACACACCGACGGAGAGGCGGAGAAGAACCACGAGGCGGATGACTTCATTTTTCAGCAGCGTCTGCCCACGTTGTCAGCCTTCAAGGCGGAAGGCGGAGACTGGGGCCAATTTCAGCGAAGGTTTTTGGCGCATCAAGAGATGTCAGCGTGGTCCGATGCTACGGCGCTGCGGGCGTTGCCCGCCATGCTGGACGACGATGCGCTCGCGGCCTTCAGGGCTGCACGGAAGTCGGACCGCTCCACGCTGAAGGATGCGCTGGGGTTGTTGGCCAGGGTCTACGGACCTCCCTCGACGTGCCGCCATCATTTCTACGCAAGACGGAAAGCGGCCACGGAGACCGCGCTGGCCTATCGCACGGCGTTGCTGGCTCTTGCTGATGCTGCGTTCCCTCGGATGGACGAGGAGGGTCAAGACGCGATGGTTTTGGAGCAGCTGCTCAAGTTGGCGCAGGACCTGGGGGTCCCTATCAACACAGCTGACGAGATTGATATTTCTTCTTTGAGAGTCGCCACGAGTATTCAAGCGCACGAGGCCCTACAACGGAAGCAAGGCGTTGGTTGCAACGCTGCTGTCGTCGCAGCCCCGGGTTTGGTGGTCGCCGAACCCCAAGTCGTCAGCCCACGAGAGGAGGCGTTCGCCACGGGACGTCCAGGGGACTGGAGGCCGGGGGCCCGGTCGCCTCTGCGATCGGGCCGAAAGTCGGAGCAACCAAGATCTACTCCGACCCTCGTCACGTGCTATAACTGCGGCCTCCGGGGCCACGTGGCGTCCGGGTGCCGCGCTTCGCGGCAGCGCGCCATGGGAGCTCGGCTGGACGACGACCGAGAGCCCAAGTCATCTCTACAATCCCCGGCAAGTCGCGGCACCTCACACGCTCGGCCTGTTTATTCAGCACACATGGGACGCCGCGTTGCGGCGGAGGAGGGCCGGTTAAGGTTCGGGGATTCGGTTCGGCGAGGGGGGTTCGGCCGGGACCAGGGAGACATTGAATGGGCCGAATTGGGGCATAGAATTGTGGCTGCTTCGGCGGGTTCGTCCGTTGTTACGGGATCTATTGATGGGGTTGAGATTAGGGTGTTAGTGGACACGGGGGCATCGGCAACTATTATATCGGACCTCATTTATAATATTCTTCCAGTCCAATGTCGTCCGCTGCTTCCAGTGGATGTGCCATTTTACGCCGCTAATGGGGGATCGTTGGGCATTATCGGTCAGGTTAGGGCGTCCATTTGCATTGGAGATATCAAATTGTCGGGACCCGTTTTCGTTTCGTCTTCTTTGGCAGTTCCGTGTCTTTTGGGCACTGATTTTTTGGCTAAAATGCCTATTAAAATTCTTATCGATCAACGATGCATTGAACTGCCATCGGGTCGCCGGATTTCATTTTTGACGGGCCCTACTGACATTCGGACGGCGTGCGCTACGATACAAGCGGTGGCGACGCAGACAGTGCAAGTGCCCCCGGGTTCACAGATGTTGATTCCCCTCCGGTTGCGGAAACCATGGGTGAGGGAGGCTTCGGGACAAAGTATGCTTTTGGGTCCTTCTAACAAGGCTGTCGGGGGTCTTGATTTATCGGTGGCTCACACTTTGGTGCGGGCTGACAGGGATCCGTTTGTGATGGTTTTGAACGCGGGGTCGCGACCAGCTGTCATTCCGCAGGGCACCGTGCTGGCTCACGCGGCGCAGGTCCCTGTGGATGATGGGTTGGTTGCGCAGGTGGGCTCGAGCCCCGCGCGGAACGTTGAGCCAAGGGAAGACCTTGAGTGGGTCCATTCGCTATGTGCCGCCTCGGACGATTTGTCGGCGGCGCAGTTGGGTGCGCTGCGCGAGTTGCTCATTGAATTCTCTGATGTATTCAGTAAACATAAGTATGACATTGGGTGCACGGATTTGTTGCACCATCACATTGAAACGGGCGATGCGGCGCCGGTCAGGCTAAATCCCTTCCGACTGAGTCCCGTGGAGAAGGAACATGTTCAGTCGGCTGTTAACGATATGCTAGAAGCCGATATTATTTCGCCCTCCTCTAGCCCGTGGGGAGCGCCTATTGTGCTGGTTAAGAAGCAGGACGGGTCCCTGCGATTCTGCGTTGATTTCCGTCGCCTGAATAAGATCTCTGTGGCTGACGCGTATCCGCTCCCCAGGATGGATGAGTCCCTCGATGCATTGTCTGGTGCGCGATATTTTTCGACTCTTGATTTGTTATCGGGGTTTTGGCAGTTGCCGCTCGACGAAGAGTCGAAACCTAAGACAGCATTTCGGACTCCAGGGGGGCTGTTCCAGTTTAACCGGTTACCCATGGGACTTCACTCCTCTCCAGCGACGTTTCAGCGACTTATGGAGCTGGTTTTGTCGGGCTTGCAGTGGGATACATGCTTGATTTATATGGACGATGTCATTGTTTTCAGTAAAACGTTTGAAGAACACCTCCAGCGGTTGAGAGGGGTGTTCTTGCGAATGCGATCGGCTAAGTTGAAATTTAAACCGGCCAAATGTCACCTCCTTCGTAGGTCGGTTAGATACTTGGGTCACATTGTCGATTCTTCGGGGATCTCCACCGATCCCGCGAAGACGGATTGTGTCGGTTCGTGGCCGACACCTACGTCCGTTTCCGACGTGCGTAGTTTCATCGGGTTTGCTTCTTATTATCGGCGGTTCGTTGAGCACTTCGCCACTATTGCAAAACCCTTGCACGCTCTAACGGCGAAGGGAGTGAAGTTCAAATGGGGACCGGAGGAGGAGGCCGCGTTTCGCTCCCTCCGGGACGCCTTGGTGGGTGCCCCACCCTTGTGTTATCCCGATTTTGCCAGTCCCTTTTTGCTGGACACGGATGCTAGCAACACGGGCATTGGGGGGGTGCTATCCCAAGTCGTTGGGGGTGTCGAAAGAGTTGTCGCCTACGGTAGTAGGGTGTTGTCTCCGGCGGAGCAGCGCTACTGCGTCACCCGTCGCGAGCTGCTTGCCATTGTCTTTTTTGTGCAGCAGTTTAGGCCATATCTCTATGGTCGTCACTTTACAGTCCGAACGGACCACGCGGCGCTACAGTATTCATTGAGGGTCGCCCAGCCCTCGGGCCAGTTGTCGCGTTGGTTGGAAGTCCTCCAGGACTATCAGTTTACGACTACGTACCGTAAGGGGTTGCGACACACAAATGCCGATTGCTTGTCGCGGTTGTTGCCTTGTGATGAATGCGCGTGTTTGTCGGGATCGGCGCGCTGTAAACCGACGCTTGCGGGGGAGATGGGGGCACTGGCTGCGACAGCGGGCGCACCGATCGTGGATGATTCCACTGCCTCTCAGGGTCGGGACTCGCTGCTCTCGCTGTCGCTCAGCGAATGGGGCCGCCTCCAGATGGCGGACAGCTCGCTGCTAGCATTGCGCCGCAAGGTTGGGGGTCCCGAGGGGGACCAGGAGCGTACCGGCTCCTATGTACTTGAGCAGGGCGTGTTATTGAAATGGGACAGTTTGTCCCGGCGGAACGCACTCGTGGTGCCTTCCGCTGTGAGGGGGAGGGTTGTCTTGGCGGCACACGAACGCCTCTTGCACTTGGGAGTTAACAAGACGCTTGCCCTGCTTCAGCGTGACTATTACTGGCCGGGAATGGGAAGTGATGTGGTACATATTCTGAAGGGGTGCGTTGAGTGCGCCAGGCGTAAACCACCGCCCGTGGCAGCTAATCCACCGCTGCAATCTATTCAGGTCTCGCGTACCAACGAGCTCGTTGCACTCGATATTTTGGGGCCCTTCCCAGTCACGCCGAGAGGGAATAAATATTTGTTAGTGGGGGTCGAATACTTTACCCGATGGCCTATGGCGTGGCCTCTCGCTAACCAGTCGGCAGCGGCTGTGACGGATGCCTTCGTCCAGGGCTATGTCCTGGACAAGGTGGCTCCCGAACGCCTGCTGACCGACCAAGGTAAAAATTTTTCGAGTAAATTGTTGCAAGAGGTGTGCGATCTGTTGGGTACCAAGAAGGTGCGTACCTCCCCGTACCACCCGCAGACAGACGGGATGGTGGAGAGACTCCACGAAACTTTGACTTCCATGCTGTGTCAGCAGGTGTGCGAGGCACATGTAGATTGGGACCTGCAGGTCCCGGGAGTCCTTGCCGCGTATAGAATGGCCCCCCATGCAGCTACGGGGTTTTCCCCATTCTATTTGATGTACGGTCGGGAAGCTGACCCGCCAATGGAAACGCAACTTGGCCTGTCCGCTCCACGAACTAATTCTAATTTGGCAGAACATATAAAGTTTAATATTCACAAGCTGACAGAGGCGAGGGAGGCCGCACGGCTTAATTCGCGGGCTCGCCAAATTGCTAATGAACGGTTGCGGGCACGGAAGGTGTCCATGCACGAATGGAAACCAGGTGACAGGGCCTGGCTGCATTGCCCTCAGGCACCCTTGGCTACGTCGCCTAAATTGCTGAGACCGTGGAGGGGACCTGTGGAGGTCGTGCGCGTTGCACGGCCCCAGTGCGTTCAGATAAAGTGGGGAAAGCGCCGTTGGTACGTTCACCCCTCCCGACTGAAACCGTTCTCGCCTCCATATGGCCTCCCCTTGTGTCGTGATGGCCGGGCGTGTGACGTGACCGGCGACCCAGAGGGGGAAATGTCTCTGCCTGATCCACACGTATTTTCGCCTGATCTGCTCCCAGGTGTCTCGGAACTGACAGCTGCCGATCACCGGCGGCCGGATCTCCGCGGCGGGGCCGGCCCTTTCAGGCCCGTTCCGCGCCGTCTGGAGCAGCCGGAACCGCAGGACGGTCGTCAGTGTCCCGCCCCATACGACGGACCAGCCAGACGGACTCGCGCCAGGTCGTGCTACTTTGCATGACCTGCCTCGTGAGGAGTCGGGGCAGTTGGAGCGCTTCGTCACTGCGTGTAGTCGCAGGGACGTGGGGCGCGTTCGTTTTTTTTGGAATTTGCTTGTATCGTGTTATTGTTGACTTTTCGTGTTCATTGTCAATCTGTACATAGTTATTCTTGTTGTTGTTGTTGTTGTTATGTTACGGGGCACACTCGGGGGGTTACGGGGTTTTATTTTGTTGGTTGTCGTCTTATCGTCGCGGTTGGTTGTTGTTAGCAGCCGGGCCGGCTGCGAGCTATGTGGGAGGGGGTGATGTAGTGGTGATACGCGCTGGGTGTATACGTCGTGTGCCAGCGCGTATGTACGGGTGTGTGTGTGGTGACGCGCGCTGACGGGGAGGAGCAGGCGTCAGTGCGCGGGTGGGGGTAGTGCTGCTGATTGGCTGTGTGCCGGTGACGCGCTGAGAGGGAGTGATCGGGTGGCAGCGCGGTGTGATTGGTCGGGGAGTGGAAACACGCGCTGGGCGGAACCGGATCGTAGAGATAGCACGTGGTGATTGGGTAACTGAGGAGCGGTGCCGACGTTGAGGTCCGCATCCGCTCCGTCTCCCGGGAAGAAGAGATATATAAGGTGATGCACAGAGGAGTAGGGGGCAGAAGTGGAACCATCTAAGAATGAAGACGAAGGTGCAGAGATAGAGCCCGGAGAGGAGAGTAATGGAGAGTAGAGGAGAGTAAGGTATAAGTGTGTAGCCAGAGAGAGAGAACGGTCTACACGAGCTGAGTACTGTATAGTGTGTAGCCAGAGAGAGAGAACGGTCTACACGAGCTGAGTAATGTATAGTGTGTAGCCAGAGAGAGAGAACGGTCTACACGAGCTGAGTGATGTATAGTGTGTAGCCAGAGAGAGAGAAAGGTCTACACGAGCCGAGTATGCATACGGTGTAGCCAGAGAGAGAGGAAGGTCTACACGAGCCGAGTATGCATACGGTGTAGCCAGAGAGAGAGATGCAAAGTCTACACGAGGCGAGTGGAGAGTGTAGCAGAGGCGCAGAGTCTACACGAGGCGAGAGAAGAGTGTAGCCGAGGCGCGGAGTCTACACGAGGCACAGAGAGTCAGCAGCACAGAATCTAAGAGAGTCAAGAGAAGCGTAGGGTGAAGAAGAAGAGGTCACGAGTTGTACCGTTGTATGGTGACCGCATTGTGAAGAAGAGAGGCCACGCGTTGTATTGTTACAAGTCAAGATTTAATAAAAGAAGTATGTTCCCGTCAAGGAGTTTCCTGCCGTCATTTTCCAATACTTCATAAATAACACTTATTTCTTATGGAGAGGTGACTTCTTTAAACAAAAGGAAGGAGCAGCGATGGGCTCTCCTTTGTCTCCTGCTTTAGCAAATCTGTACATGGGAAACTTTGAAACAAGAGCGCTTGCCTCGAGTACATTAAAACCATCTTTTTGGTTGAGATATTTCGATGACACTTTGGTTGTCTGGCCACATCGTAATCGTAAAGATACACTTAATGCATTTTTAAAAGCATCGCAATGCACAACACCCGGCCATCCAGTTCACCATGGCAATGGAGGTGAAGAACACACTCTCCTTCCTGGATATTTGGCTTGGACGCGGTCAAAATGGTAAAATAACACGCAGCGTCTACCGAAATGGGAACGCACAGTGATGCCTATCTGAAGGCAGATTCGCATCATCACCCAGCACAGAAATCCTCTCTCATCAAGACGCTCATAGATCGGGCAAAAACAGTGTCAGATGGTGAAAGTCTAAGGAGAGAGATTAAACATGTTAAAGAAGCGCTACGATCGAATGGCTACAATAATGCTCAAATTAACAGAGCATTGAATGCCAAACCAAGACCGAACAACAATACTGCTGAAAGTGATCAGATTATCAAAACAATTGAAATACCATTTATCGCGGTAACTAACCAATTAGCCCGTGTTTTGCAAAAGCAAAACATTACAGTGAGATTTGGTACGGAACACAAAATATAAAAACTAGTGTCTTGCATCTTCTTGGTTCTTTCGGTAAAGTCACGTAGAATGGAAATAATAAAATAATGAAAATAAAACATAATAAAATAATTCTCACGACGTTTCGGCCACAACGCAAGCAGCCGTCCTCAGGTGGAGAGCGGGTCTGTCGAGTAGACAGAGTCTCAATGACGGCTGCTCGCGTTGTAGCCGAAACGTCGTGAGAATTATTTTATTATGTTTTATTTTTATTATTTTATTATTTCCATTCTAAGTGACTTTACCGAAAGAACCAAGAAGATGAATCCCTGCAGTCACAAAAGCTTTAAATAGAAATAGTGTCTTGTACTAAAGACGAATTACCAAAGTTATCAACAGAAGGTGTATATCGGATCAATTGCTTAAGCGGCAAGTGCTACATTGGACAGACGGGACGTAACATTAGTGCAAGACTAAAAGAACAGCAAAAGGAACATTAAAATCTCCCAATCGCAGTTGTCAGCAGTGGCAGAACATGCTCGCCAACGAGGACATTCAATTCGATTTTGATAACTTTGAAGTGTTGTCGTAAAACTAATTATTACTGGCCAAGACTAATTAGAGAACCCATCGAAATTGAGAAGACATAATTTCAACCGCTGTGATAGCTACAGACTCGGCGCAGCCTGGAAGCGTATTAATAACTAATACACAACACACATTGCAGTTCCTTATAGAAGAGTCACATGCTTGGTGGCTGATTACTGATCTTACTTAATTTGGAGCTTTCGTGACTGCAGGAATTACTCTTTGGTTCTTTCGGTAAAGTCACGTATAAAGAGAAAATAATAAATTAAATATCTTCTTGGTTTTTTCGGTAAAGTCACGTAGAAGGGAAGTAATAAAATAATAAAAATAAAACATAATAAAATGAAATTTTTATTATTTTATTACTTCCCTTCTACGTGACTTTACCGAAAAAACCAAGAAGATGAATCCCTGCAGTCACGAAAGCTTTAAATCGAAATAAATTAAATACTAGCATACGACGTTTCGATTGCAACACAAGCAATCATCATCAGGTATAAGTGAAATAGTAAACACAAATCTAGTATACTTAGAAATGTAATGTAATACAACAGAGAGTCGGATAACATAACAGTCAACACCCTACCTGGTTGATTACGTTCTTCCTGAGAATGCTTTAGTATACCAGATTTGTATTCCTATTTCATTTATACCTGACGATGATTGCTTGTGTTGCAATCGAAACGTCGTATGCTAGTATTTCATTTATTAGTTTATCTTTATACGTGACTGGTAGGTTGTTGACTGTTATGTTATCCGACTCTCTGTTGTTTTACATTACATTTCTAAGTATACTAGATTTGTCTTTCTATTTCACTTATACCTGATGATGATTGCTTGTGTTGCAATCTAAACGTCGTATGCTAGTATTTCATTTATTATTTTCTCTTTATACGTGACTTTACCGAAAGAACCAAAGAGTGATTACTGATCTATTATATAAATGCAATACCTCCCCCCACCTCCGCCTCTGATCTCGAAACGTGATGGGGTTCAACAACGATGACATCATCTTGAACTATATAAAACAGAAGCAGGTGGATGGCTTCACTATTCTGGCAAATCGCCCCGAAGATGCTGGATGTCATTACCAGCGAAACGTCGTACAACTCAAATGCTAAATGTTGTGGATCCACTCTTCAAACACACCGGGTGGGTCTTCTTGGTTCTTTCGGTAAAGTCACGTAGAAGGGAAGTAATAAAATAATAAAAATAAAACATAATAAAATTATTCTCACGACGTTTCGGCCACAACGCAAGCAGCCGTCCTCAGGTGAAAACCAGGTCCGTCTAGGCGACAGAGTCTGGTTTTCACCTGAGGACGGCTGCTTGCGTTGTGGCCGAAACGTCGTGAGAATAATTTTATTATGTTTCATTTTTATTATTTTATTACTTCCCTTCTACGTGACTTTACCGAAAGAACCAAGAAGATGAATCCCTGCAGTCACGAAAGCTTTAAATCAAAAATCACACCGGGTGGGCTGAAGAAGTAACTCATTGGCGTTCTGTTCACGTGACATAATTTCCAACTGATTGGCCGTGTCGGGTGGTGGAGGGTCGCGACACATTTACAAATAACGCGATCTCACCCCAAAAAACCTTGACTATGAATCTTTGTCTTTGGTCATCTTGCCAAGTGTCTGGCTGGCTGGTTGCCAGGTTGGATTGAGTGGCACTGTGGGTGGGTTTGTTGACAAAGTTCCCCCGTGTAGCCTTCAAACAGACTGTTGGGGCAAGTGCTGCCGGCGAGTAGCAGCACCTACGAAGGCCGGCGCGATGGGGTGGGTGGCCAGCACCACGCACGCACGGCCGCCTTTGTCTCCCCGGTGGCGGTGTTTCTACGCACCGCGCCAGGTACTCATTCGAGGCCGGGTCGACCTAGGGGAGACCCAGCACCGGTTCAGATAATCGTCGCTGGTTTTTGTTGGCCGTGAGCGAGAAGCGAATTCTGGTCGCCGGGTTCGCAGCGCAGCGCTAACCGTGAGTGGGTGGGTAGGTCGGTCTGTGGCTTCGTGGGGGATGAGTGTGGGCAGGCAGGCGAGTGGGTGCGTGGGTGAGTGGGTATCACGACCAACACCAGTAACAAGTCGACCCCGAGGTCTACTCAGCCTCAAATGAGTCGCCATTGGGGAGACAAAGGCGGTCGGGCGTGGGTGCAGGCCAACCAACCCCTCAAGTGCCGTGCCCGGCCTTTCATCGGGTGCTGCTGCTACTCGCAAACAGCACTTGCCCCGACAGGCTGTTAGAGGCTACACGGGGGATCTATGTCTTTGTCTCCTTCATAGGCCCTGCTGCTACTCGCAAACAGCACTTGCCCCAACAGTCTGTTAGAGGCTACACGGGGGATCTTTGTCTTTGTCTCCTTCATAGGCCCTGCTGCTGCTACTCGCAAACAGCACTTGCCCCAACGGTACGTGAAGGCTATACGGGGGATCTTTGTCTTTGGGCAGGTGGGTGGGCACGGCTGGTGACTTGCCAACGCGGCAGATGGTCACGAATGCTTTTGATGAGATTTTAAAAAAATTGTGCCTCTCTCTCTCTCTCATTTTAACTCTCTCTCTGTGTCTGTCTCTCCCTTTAACTCTCTCTGACTCTCCTTCTCTCTCTCTGTCTCTCTCTGTCTCTCTGCCCGGACCCATGTTCACGGCAGCCAAGACGACAGATGGGGGGGTGGGGTGGGGGGGTGCTCCGGTGCCCCCGTCTGCGCCCCCTCTGCCGCTCACACAAATGGCCAATCGTGAAAACCACGCAGCGCGTCGCTTTGCAGAGTGTGGGGGGTGGTGGTGGTGGGTGGGTGGTGGGTGGTTGGTGGTGGGTGGTGGGTGGTTGGTGGGTGGTGGGTGGTTGGTGGGTGGTGGGTGGTTGGTGGTGGTGGTGGGTGGTGGTGGGTGGTGGTGGGTGGGTGGTGGTTGGTGGTGGATGGGTGGTGGTGGGTGGTGGTGATGGTGAGTGGATGGGTGGTGATGGTGGGTGATGGGTGGTGGGTGGTGGTGATGGTGGGTGGATGGGTGGTGATGGTGGGTGGTGGGTGGTGGTGGATGGGTGGGTGGTGGTGGTAGTGGGTGGTGGGTGGTGGTGGTGATGGTGGGTGGTGGGTGGGTGGTGTTGGGTGGATGGGTGGTGGTGGGTGGTGGTGGTTGGTGGATGGGTGGTAGGTGATGGTGGTGGGTGGTGGTTGGTGGTGGGTGGTTGGTGGTGGGTGGGTGGTGGTGCCCGTGCCAGCTTGTGGGGGGGGGGGAGCGGTGGCGCAGCGGTCAGGTTCCATTCCCTCTCGCGAGCCGCCACCAAAGCATCGGCGACGGTCAATCCGAGCGGCTCCCGGGTCTCGCCGTAGGTTTGGCTCGGCCTCAAACAGACGAGTAGCGCCGGGTGCCGGTGGTGTGTAAATATCGCCCCGCTAGGGAGACAAAGGCGGCCGGGCGTGTTTTTCTAGCCGCGCGCCCTCTCCTCCTCATCGTGTACCACAGCGCCGGCCTTCAGAGGTGCCAACAGCACTTGCCCCGCTAGTCTGTTGAGAGGCTACACGGGGGACCTTTGTATGTGTCAATACCTCCACCGTGGGGCAGAGGTCGCAAACGGGTTTTGATTCCTTACCCGTACCCGGCCGCACCAGGCTCGCAATCGGGTGCCCGATACCCGTACCCTACCCGATACCCGGCTACCCGTACCCGGCCGGGTATCGGGTAGGGTACGGGTATCGGGCACCCGATTGCGACCTCTGGGATGAAGCCATGTTGCAGGCGCGGGTGGGTTGATTCTAGGAACTTGAATTGTGAGAAGAGACAAGACGTTGGGAAATGAGTGACAAACGGTGACTCGCCAGTGACTCACGGTCTACCCGTACCCGGCCGCACCAGGGTCGCAAACGAGTACCCGTACCCGGCCGGGTACGGGTAGCCGGGTATCGAGTAGGGTACGGGTATCGGGTACCCGATTGCGACCTCTGCCGTGGGGGCTTTGCCAGGTAGGATGGGGGTGGTTTGGTGTTGCGTCTGTCCGTGTTTGTGTGATTGTTTACCTTGCCTCTGCTTGGCACTTCGATCGCGTTTCTGTGATTGTGTTGTTGTTGTTGTTGTTGTTGTCTACTGGAAGTCCGTGAGAGAGAGAGAGACAAAGAGAGAGCTTTGCATCTCATCGGATTTCCTCCTGCAGTATAAAATAAATGTTCCGACCGTGCGTGCTCATGCCAGCATGCGCACGCCAGTGAACGCGCTGGAACGCCTCACTGGCTCGCCCTGGGCCCTCTCAGCCTCGCCATCTGTCCCTTCGAAACATGCCAACCTGCTGTTCCTCCTCCTGTCCCTCCGACATAATAATAATAAAACACACGGGGGAACTCCTCTACTTACGAACGAGTTGACTTCCAGAGATCTGCTCGTAAGTGGATTTGTTTGTAAGTCCCAAATTGATTCCCGTCGATTCCAAAGGCGTTGTACGGCGGTGTACACTAGACGCGGGGGATGGCTTTAAAAGTTGTATAATCTCCTGTAGATGTAGATGCCACTGGTTCTTCATGTTCTGCAGATGTAGATGCCACTGGTGCTTCACGTTCTGCCGATGTAGATGCCACTGGTTCTTCACGTTCTGCAGATGTAGACGCCACTGGTGCTTCACGTTCTGCAGATGTAGATGTCACTGGTTCTTCGTGTTCTGCAGATGTAGACGCCACTGGTTCTTCACGTTCTGCAGATGTAGATGTCACTGGTTCTTCACGTTCTGTAGATGTAGATGCCACTGGTTCTTCACGTTCTGCAGATGTAGACGCCACTGGTTCTTCACGTTCTGCAGATGTAGATGTCACTGGTTCTTCACGTTCTGTAGATGTAGATGCCACTGGTTCTTCACGTTCTGCAGATGTAGATGCCACTGGTTATTCACATTCTGCAGATGTAGATGCCACTGGTTATTCACGTTCTGCAGATGTAGGTGCCACTGGTTTTTCACGTTCTGCAGATCTAGATGCCACTGGTTCTTCACGTTCTGCAGATGTAGACGCCACTGGTTTTTCACGTTCTGCAGATCTAGATGCCACTGGTTCTTCATGTTCTGCAGATGTAGGTGCCACTGGTTATTCACATTCTGCAGATGTAGATGCCACTGGTTCTTCACGTTCTGCAGATGTAGATGCCACTGGTTCGTCATGTTCTGCAGATGTAGATGCCACTGGTTCTTCACGTTCTGCAGATGTAGATGCCACTGGTTCTTCATGTTCTGCAGATGTAGATGCCACTGGTTCTTCACGTTCTGCAGATGTAGATGCCACTGGTTCTTCACGTTCTGCAGATGTAGACGCCACTGGTTCTTCACGTTCTGCAGATGTAGATGCCACTGGTTCTTCACGCTCTGCAGATGTAGATGCCACTGGTTCATCACGTTCTGCAGATGTAGATGCCACTGGTTCTTCACGCTCTGCAGATGTAGATGCCACTGATTCTTCACGTTCTGCAGATGTAGACGCCACTGGTTCTTCACGTTCTGCAGATGTAGATGCCACTGGTTCTTCACGCTCTGCAGATGTAGATGCCACTGGTTCTTCACGTTCTGCAGATGTAGATGCCATTTATTGCACGGTGGTTAAACTCACGACTCTCGGACATACGGACCAAGTTTGTTCGTATCTCTAAAAATTCCTAAGTCGAATGTTCGTAAGTCGAGTGGGCCCTATAACAATCTCCTACAGCTGGTAATTGTCGCGATCGTTCTCATTGCACCCACAGCAGGGCCGACCGCCATCAGCCATCATGAGCGAGGTGCTGCAGCAGCTCTCAAGCCGAATCGATGTATTCATACTGCAGGAGGAATCCGATGAGCTACAAAGCTCTTTTTTCACAGGCACGGGATAAGAAGGCTACAACAACTAAACGCAATATTTAGAAAAAACACGATCGTCATGCAAAGGACAACGAATCAACCACGCACATTACAAATCAAAATCTAAAACCATCACCATCCTACCAGGCAAAAGCCCGCTGAGGTATTGACATATTTTTTCAAAAGCGACCTGGCAATCACAAATGAAAGCGTCACGAAAGATTGCCCATCGTTAGGGCATTTGCAGCACCAACAGGAGGACGTGGGTTCGATCCCGGGCACTGCCGCCTGCTGTGTATTTGGAGTCTGCGTGTCTCGAACTCTCTCTCTCTCCGCGTGGTCGCGTGGATTTTATCATCCGGGTCCTCCGGTTTTTAAATCCTTTATATTAAGTTCGCTTGCTTGCTTAGGACCGTGCAAATCTTTCGGTCGTTTTTTTAACCCACTTCCCGTGATCCAATCGAGCTGACATTTTCCACACAGACTCGTTGTGCGTGACTATTAATGTTCGTGAAAAAAATTTTCTCCAAAATGTTACACTTTTTAGGACAAAAATATTATATTTAATTACCAACTGCTTAATGCTGCCATGCAATCATCTGACCCATAGGTGGCAGCCATCTCAAGCCAGAGGACGAGAGGACTCTAGCCGCCACGCATATAAAGGATTTATAGTGAAAAACTTTGTTTTTACGGGTTATACTTATTCCCCTCCACGTTTAGAACCGACATCACGCGTTTGGAGTTATTTGGCCACTGCTACAAATGTCCACGTGATGATGATAATGATGATAAGCCGCCAATTCGTGGAGCTATCGTTTGTGATAGCCAACTCGCTCCTGAAAGGGAGCTGTGTACAGCTCAGGAGGCCTCACCTGGTAACATAAAAAAAATAGTGGAAGTTTTAGTTTCATAGACCACAGGGCCACACGAGCTAGCGCCGTCTGTGTGTGTGTGTCTGTGTGTGCCTGGTTGTGTGTGTGTCTGGTTGTGTCTTTGTCTTGTGTCTGTATGTGTCTGTGTGTGGTACTATCGCCGTCTCTGTGTGTGTGTCCGTGTCTGTCTAGTTGTGTGTGTGTCTGTGTCTCTGTGTGTGTGTCTTTTGTCTTGTGTCTGTATGTGTCTGTGTGTGTCTGTATGTGTGTGTCTGTGTGTGTGTGTCTGTGTATATGTCTGTCTGTGTCTGGCTGTGTGTCTGGCTGTGTGTCTGGCTGTGTGTCTGGCTGTGTGTGTGTCTGTTTGTGTCTGTATGTGTGTGTGTCTGTGTGTGTGTCTGTATGTGTGTCTGTGTGTCTGTCTGTGTGTCTGTGTGTGTCTGTGTGTGTCTGGCTGTGTGTGTGTGTGTCTGTGTGTGTCTGGCTGTGTGTGTCTGTGTGTGTGTCTGTGTGTCTGTGTGTGTCTGTGTCTGGCTGTGTGTGTGACACTAGCGCCGTCTGGCGGTGGTGCAGCGGTTAGCGCCACCGCTGCGCTGTGAACCCGACAAAAGCCCCCGAGTTCGATTCCCTCGCTCACGGCCAACGACAGCGGTGGCGAATATCTGAACCGGTCCCCCGAGGTTCTCTCCCCTAGGTCGACTCAGCCTCAAATGAGTATCTGGTGCTGGCCACCCACCCCACCCACCGCCTCGTGGCGCCGCTCGCTCACAGCACTTGCCCCGAGAGTCTCTGGAGGTTACACGGGGGACCTTCGTCTTTGTCGTCCACACCAAAACAACAACAGTCCCAGACTACACCAAGACAACAACAACAGCAACAACAACAACAGTCCCAGCCAATGCAAACCCGCACAGCAAACTACCGAGAAAAAAATTCGTCAAAAATGAGTTTCGATGTTTAACAATCAAATCGTTCCCATTTCATCGGCTCGCTCCGACCGGGGCATCGTCCAATCGCATCGCCATCAATCGTCGATGAGCAGTGGGACGAGGTCTCGAACGAAGATGCCATCGATCCATGCCCTTTGGTTCTTTCGATAAAGTCACGTGGGTAGAGAAAAAAGTAATGGATCACGGCGTTTCGATCGCAACAACAAGCGACCGTCTTCAGGTGAGAGTGTGGATTCAGGTGAGAGTGTGGATTCAGGTGAGAGTGTGGATTCAGGTGAGAGTGTGGATTCAGGTGAGACTATGGATTCAGGTGAGAGTGTGGATTCAGGTGAGACTATGGATTCAGGTGAGAGTGTGGATTCAGGTGAGAGTATGGATTCAGGTGAGAGTGTGGATTCAGGTGAGAGTGTGGATTCAGGTGAGAGTGTGGATTCAGGTGAGACTATAGATTCAGGTGAGAGTATGGATTCAGGTGAGACTATGGATTCAGGTGAGAGTGTGGATTCAGGTGAGAGTGTGGATTCAGGTGAGAGTGTGGATTCAGGTGAGAGTGTGGATTCAAGTGAGACTATGGATTCAGGTGAGAGTATGGATTCAGGTGAGACTATGGATTCAGGTGAGAGTGTGGATTCAGGTGAGAGTGTGGATTCAGGTGCGAGTGTGGATTCAGGTGAGAGTGTGGATTCAGGTGAGAGTGTGGATTCAGGTGAGAGTGTGGATTCAGGTGAGACTATGGATTCAGGTGAGACTATGGATTCAGGTGAGACTATGGATTCAGGTGAGAGTGTGGATTCAGGTGAGACTATGGATTCAGGTGAGAGTGTGGATTCAGGTGAGACTATGGATTCAGGTGAGAGTGTGGATTCAGGTGAGAGTGTGGATTCAGGTGAGAGTGTGGATTCAGGTGAGACTATGGATTCAGGTGAGAGTGTGGATTCAGGTGAGAGTGTGGATTCAGGTGAGAGTATGGATTCAGGTGAGAGTGTGGATTCAGGTGAGAGTGTGGATTCAGGTGAGAGTGTGGATTCAGGTGAGAGTGTGGATTCAGGTGAGACTATGGATTCAGGTGAGAATGTGAATTCAGGTGAGAGTGTGGATTCAGGTGAGACTATGGATTCAGGTGAGACTATGGATTCAGGTGAGAGTGTGGATTCAAGTGAGAGTGTGGATTCAGGTGAGAGTGTGGATTCAGGTGAGACTATGGATTCAGGTGAGACTATGGATTCAGGTGAGAGTGTGGATTCAGGTGAGAGTGTGGATTCAGGTGAGAGTGTGGATTCAGGTGAGACTATGGATTCAGGTGAGACTATGGATTCAGGTGAGAGTGTGGATTCAGGTGAGAGTGTGGATTCAGGTGAGAGTATGGATTCAGGTGAGAGTGTGGATTCAGGTGAGAGTGTGGATTCAGGTGAGAGTGTGGATTCAGGTGAGAGTGTGGATTCAGGTGAGACTATGGATTCAGGTGAGAGTGTGGATTCAGGTGAGAGTGTGGATTCAGGTGAGAGTGTGGATTCAGGTGAGAGTGTGGATTCAGGTGAGACTATGGATTCAGGTGAGACTATGGATTCAGGTGAGAGTGTGGATTCAGGTGAGAGTGTGGATTCAGGTGAGAGTGTGGATTCAGGTGAGAGTGTGGATTCAGGTGAGACTATGGATTCAGGTGAGACTATGGATTCAGGTGAGACTATGGATTCAGGTAAGAGTGTGGATTCAGGTGAGAGTGTGGATTCAGGTGAGAGTGTGGATTCAGGTGAGAGTGTGGATTCAGGTGAGACTATGGATTCAGGTGAGACTATGGATTCAGGTGAGAGTGTGGATTCAGGTGAGAGTGTGGATTCAGGTGAGACTATGGATTCAGGTGAGAGTGTGGATTCAGGTGAGAGTGTGGATTCAGGTGAGAGTGTGGATTCAGGTGAGACTATGGATTCAGGTGAGAGTGTGGATTCAGGTGAGAGTGTGGATTCAGGTGAGAGTGTGGATTCAGGTGAGAGTGTGGATTCAGGTGAGAGTGTGGATTCAGGTGAGAGTGTGGATTCAGGTGAGACTATGGATTCAGGTGAGACTATGGATTCAGGTGAGAGTGTGGATTCAGGTGAGACTATGGATTCAGGTGAGAGTGTGGATTCAGGTGAGAGTGTGGATTCAGGTGAGAGTGTGGATTCAGGTGAGAGTGTGGATTCAGGTGAGAGTGTGGATTCAGGTGAGAGTGTGGATTCAGGTGAGAGTATGGATTCAGGTGAGACTATGGATTCAGGTGAGAGTGTGGATTCAGGTGAGAGTGTGGATTCAGGTGAGACTATGGATTCAGGTGAGAGTGTGGATTCAGGTGAGAGTGTGGATTCAGGTGAGAGTGTGGATTCAGGTGAGAGTGTGGATTCAGGTGAGAGTGTGGATTCAGGTGAGAGTATGGATTCAGGTGAGACTATGGATTCAGGTGAGAGTGTGGATTCAGGTGAGAGTGTGGATTCAGGTGAGACTATGGATTCAGGTGAGAGTGTGAATTCAGGTGAGAGTGTGGATTCAGGTGAGACTATGGATTCAGGTGAGACTATGGATTCAGGTGAGAGTGTGGATTCAAGTGAGAGTGTGGATTCAGGTGAGAGTGTGGATTCAGGTGAGACTATGGATTCAGGTGAGACTATGGATTCAGGTGAGAGTGTGGATTCAGGTGAGAGTGTGGATTCAGGTGAGAGTGTGGATTCAGGTGAGACTATGGATTCAGGTGAGACTATGGATTCAGGTGAGAGTGTGGATTCAGGTGAGAGTGTGGATTCAGGTGAGAGTATGGATTCAGGTGAGAGTGTGGATTCAGGTGAGAGTGTGGATTCAGGTGAGAGTGTGGATTCAGGTGAGAGTGTGGATTCAGGTGAGACTATGGATTCAGGTGAGAGTGTGGATTCAGGTGAGAGTGTGGATTCAGGTGAGAGTGTGGATTCAGGTGAGAGTGTGGATTCAGGTGAGACTATGGATTCAGGTGAGACTATGGATTCAGGTGAGAGTGTGGATTCAGGTGAGAGTGTGGATTCAGGTGAGAGTGTGGATTCAGGTGAGAGTGTGGATTCAGGTGAGACTATGGATTCAGGTGAGACTATGGATTCAGGTGAGACTATGGATTCAGGTAAGAGTGTGGATTCAGGTGAGAGTGTGGATTCAGGTGAGAGTGTGGATTCAGGTGAGAGTGTGGATTCAGGTGAGACTATGGATTCAGGTGAGACTATGGATTCAGGTGAGACTATGGATTCAGGTGAGAGTGTGGATTCAGGTGAGAGTGTGGATTCAGGTGAGACTATGGATTCAGGTGAGAGTGTGGATTCAGGTGAGAGTGTGGATTCAGGTGAGAGTGTGGATTCAGGTGAGACTATGGATTCAGGTGAGAGTGTGGATTCAGGTGAGAGTGTGGATTCAGGTGAGAGTGTGGATTCAGGTGAGAGTGTGGATTCAGGTGAGAGTGTGGATTCAGGTGAGAGTGTGGATTCAGGTGAGACTATGGATTCAGGTGAGACTATGGATTCAGGTGAGAGTGTGGATTCAGGTGAGACTATGGATTCAGGTGAGAGTGTGGATTCAGGTGAGAGTGTGGATTCAGGTGAGAGTGTGGATTCAGGTGAGAGTGTGGATTCAGGTGAGAGTGTGGATTCAGGTGAGAGTGTGGATTCAGGTGAGAGTATGGATTCAGGTGAGACTATGGATTCAGGTGAGAGTGTGGATTCAGGTGAGAGTGTGGATTCAGGTGAGACTATGGATTCAGGTGAGAGTGTGGATTCAGGTGAGAGTATGGATTCAGGTGAGACTATGGATTCAGGTGAGAGTGTGGATTCAGGTGAGAGTGTGGATTCAGGTGAGACTATGGATTCAGGTGAGAGTGTGGATTCAGGTGAGAGTGTGGATTCAGGTGAGACTATGGATTCAGGTGAGAGTGTGGATTCAGGTGAGAGTGTGGATTCAGGTGAGAGTGTGGATTCAGGTGAGAGTGTGGATTCAGGTGAGAGTATGGATTCAGGTGAGACTATGGATTCAGGTGAGAGTGTGGATTCAGGTGAGAGTGTGGATTCAGGTGAGACTATGGATTCAGGTGAGAGTGTGAATTCAGGTGAGAGTGTGGATTCAGGTGAGACTATGGATTCAGGTGAGACTATGGATTCAGGTGAGAGTGTGGATTCAGGTGAGACTATGGATTCAGGTGAGAGTGTGGATTCAGGTGAGAGTGTGGATTCAGGTGAGAGTGTGGATTCAGGTGAGAGTGTGGATTCAGGTGAGAGTGTGGATTCAGGTGAGAGTGTGGATTCAGGTGAGAGTATGGATTCAGGTGAGACTATGGATTCAGGTGAGAGTGTGGATTCAGGTGAGAGTGTGGATTCAGGTGAGACTATGGATTCAGGTGAGAGTGTGGATTCAGGTGAGAGTGTGGATTCAGGTGAGACTATGGATTCAGGTGAGACTATGGATTCAGGTGAGAGTGTGGATTCAGGTGAGACTATGGATTCAGGTGAGAGTGTGGATTCAGGTGAGAGTGTGGATTCAGGTGAGAGTGTGGATTCAGGTGAGAGTGTGGATTCAGGTGAGAGTGTGGATTCAGGTGAGAGTGTGGATTCAGGTGAGACTATGGATTCAGGTGAGACTATGGATTCAGGTGAGAGTGTGGATTCAAGTGAGAGTGTGGATTCAGGTGAGAGTGTGGATTCAGGTGAGACTATGGATTCAGGTGAGACTATGGATTCAGGTGAGAGTGTGGATTCAGGTGAGAGTGTGGATTCAGGTGAGAGTGTGGATTCAGGTGAGACTATGGATTCAGGTGAGACTATGGATTCAGGTGAGAGTGTGGATTCAGGTGAGAGTGTGGATTCAGGTGAGAGTATGGATTCAGGTGAGAGTGTGGATTCAGGTGAGAGTGTGGATTCAGGTGAGAGTGTGGATTCAGGTGAGAGTGTGGATTCAGGTGAGACTATGGATTCAGGTGAGAGTGTGGATTCAGGTGAGAGTGTGGATTCAGGTGAGAGTGTGGATTCAGGTGAGAGTGTGGATTCAGGTGAGACTATGGATTCAGGTGAGACTATGGATTCAGGTGAGAGTGTGGATTCAGGTGAGAGTGTGGATTCAGGTGAGAGTGTGGATTCAGGTGAGACTATGGATTCAGGTGAGACTATGGATTCAGGTGAGACTATGGATTCAGGTAAGAGTGTGGATTCAGGTGAGAGTGTGGATTCAGGTGAGAGTGTGGATTCAGGTGAGAGTGTGGATTCAGGTGAGACTATGGATTCAGGTGAGACTATGGATTCAGGTGAGACTATGGATTCAGGTGAGAGTGTGGATTCAGGTGAGAGTGTGGATTCAGGTGAGACTATGGATTCAGGTGAGAGTGTGGATTCAGGTGAGAGTGTGGATTCAGGTGAGAGTGTGGATTCAGGTGAGACTATGGATTCAGGTGAGAGTGTGGATTCAGGTGAGAGTGTGGATTCAGGTGAGAGTGTGGATTCAGGTGAGAGTGTGGATTCAGGTGAGAGTGTGGATTCAGGTGAGAGTGTGGATTCAGGTGAGACTATGGATTCAGGTGAGACTATGGATTCAGGTGAGAGTGTGGATTCAGGTGAGACTATGGATTCAGGTGAGAGTGTGGATTCAGGTGAGAGTGTGGATTCAGGTGAGAGTGTGGATTCAGGTGAGAGTGTGGATTCAGGTGAGAGTGTGGATTCAGGTGAGAGTGTGGATTCAGGTGAGAGTATGGATTCAGGTGAGACTATGGATTCAGGTGAGAGTGTGGATTCAGGTGAGAGTGTGGATTCAGGTGAGACTATGGATTCAGGTGAGAGTGTGGATTCAGGTGAGAGTATGGATTCAGGTGAGACTATGGATTCAGGTGAGAGTGTGGATTCAGGTGAGAGTGTGGATTCAGGTGAGACTATGGATTCAGGTGAGAGTGTGGATTCAGGTGAGAGTGTGGATTCAGGTGAGAGTGTGGATTCAGGTGAGAGTGTGGATTCAGGTGAGAGTGTGGATTCAGGTGAGAGTATGGATTCAGGTGAGACTATGGATTCAGGTGAGAGTGTGGATTCAGGTGAGAGTGTGGATTCAGGTGAGACTATGGATTCAGGTGAGAGTGTGAATTCAGGTGAGAGTGTGGATTCAGGTGAGACTATGGATTCAGGTGAGACTATGGATTCAGGTGAGAGTGTGGATTCAGGTGAGACTATGGATTCAGGTGAGAGTGTGGATTCAGGTGAGAGTGTGGATTCAGGTGAGAGTGTGGATTCAGGTGAGAGTGTGGATTCAGGTGAGAGTGTGGATTCAGGTGAGAGTGTGGATTCAGGTGAGAGTATGGATTCAGGTGAGACTATGGATTCAGGTGAGAGTGTGGATTCAGGTGAGAGTGTGGATTCAGGTGAGACTATGGATTCAGGTGAGAGTGTGGATTCAGGTGAGAGTATGGATTCAGGTGAGACTATGGATTCAGGTGAGAGTGTGGATTCAGGTGAGAGTGTGGATTCAGGTGAGACTATGGATTCAGGTGAGAGTGTGGATTCAGGTGAGAGTGTGGATTCAGGTGAGAGTGTGGATTCAGGTGAGAGTGTGGATTCAGGTGAGAGTGTGGATTCAGGTGAGAGTATGGATTCAGGTGAGACTATGGATTCAGGTGAGAGTGTGGATTCAGGTGAGAGTGTGGATTCAGGTGAGACTATGGATTCAGGTGAGAGTGTGAATTCAGGTGAGAGTGTGGATTCAGGTGAGACTATGGATTCAGGTGAGACTATGGATTCAGGTGAGAGTGTGGATTCAAGTGAGAGTGTGGATTCAGGTGAGAGTGTGGATTCAGGTGAGACTATGGATTCAGGTGAGACTATGGATTCAGGTGAGAGTGTGGATTCAGGTGAGAGTGTGGATTCAGGTGAGAGTGTGGATTCAGGTGAGACTATGGATTCAGGTGAGACTATGGATTCAGGTGAGAGTGTGGATTCAGGTGAGAGTGTGGATTCAGGTGAGAGTATGGATTCAGGTGAGAGTGTGGATTCAGGTGAGAGTGTGGATTCAGGTGAGAGTGTGGATTCAGGTGAGACTATGGATTCAGGTGAGAGTGTGGATTCAGGTGAGAGTGTGGATTCAGGTGAGAGTGTGGATTCAGGTGAGAGTGTGGATTCAGGTGAGACTATGGATTCAGGTGAGACTATGGATTCAGGTGAGAGTGTGGATTCAGGTGAGAGTGTGGATTCAGGTGAGAGTGTGGATTCAGGTGAGACTATAGATTCAGGTGAGACTATGGATTCAGGTGAGACTATGGATTCAGGTAAGAGTGTGGATTCAGGTGAGAGTGTGGATTCAGGTGAGAGTGTGGATTCAGGTGAGAGTGTGGATTCAGGTGAGACTATGGATTCAGGTGAGACTATGGATTCAGGTGAGACTATGGATTCAGGTGAGAGTGTGGATTCAGGTGAGAGTGTGGATTCAGGTGAGACTATGGATTCAGGTGAGAGTGTGGATTCAGGTGAGAGTGTGGATTCAGGTGAGAGTGTGGATTCAGGTGAGACTATGGATTCAGGTGAGAGTGTGGATTCAGGTGAGAGTGTGGATTCAGGTGAGAGTGTGGATTCAGGTGAGAGTGTGGATTCAGGTGAGAGTGTGGATTCAGGTGAGAGTGTGGATTCAGGTGAGACTATGGATTCAGGTGAGACTATGGATTCAGGTGAGAGTGTGGATTCAGGTGAGACTATGGATTCAGGTGAGAGTGTGGATTCAGGTGAGAGTGTGGATTCAGGTGAGAGTGTGGATTCAGGTGAGAGTGTGGATTCAGGTGAGAGTATGGATTCAGGTGAGACTATGGATTCAGGTGAGAGTGTGGATTCAGGTGAGAGTGTGGATTCAGGTGAGACTATGGATTCAGGTGAGAGTGTGGATTCAGGTGAGAGTGTGGATTCAGGTGAGAGTGTGGATTCAGGTGAGAGTGTGGATTCAGGTGAGAGTGTGGATTCAGGTGAGAGTATGGATTCAGGTGAGACTATGGATTCAGGTGAGAGTGTGGATTCAGGTGAGAGTGTGGATTCAGGTGAGACTATGGATTCAGGTGAGAGTGTGGATTCAGGTGAGAGTATGGATTCAGGTGAGAGTGTGGATTCAGGTGAGAGTGTGGATTCAGGTGAGAGTGTGGATTCAGGTGAGAGTGTGGATTCAGGTGAGACTATGGATTCAGGTGAGAGTGTGGATTCAGGTGAGAGTATAGATTCAGGTGAGACTATGGATTCAGGTGAGACTATGGATTCAGGTGAGAGTGTGGATTCAGGTGAGAGTGTGGATTCAGGTGAGAGTGTGGATTCAGGTGAGAGTATAGATTCAGGTGAGACTATGGATGCCTGAAGTCACGAAAGCTTCAAGTCAAGAATGCCATCGATCGTCGCTGATCAGCGGGGCGAGGCCTCGAACGAAGATTCTGCCGATGGATCGGCTCGAAGGCGGCAGCTGATTCAAAACGATAATCGCACTTCCGCCCTAAGGGATCCTGGGACACAATCCCACAAACCCCGTGAGGGGGGACTGGGGGATGACGTCACCTTCCAGAAGGTTCTGGAAGGGAGGCGGGTCTAGGGCGGAGCGAGCCACGGACCTGTACATCAGCCGGACCTCTGAAGGGGCCGGCTCAGTCATCTCCAAGCCGAAGACCCAAGGGGCCGTCCATAAATGACGTCACGCGATTTTGGACGATCTTTGACCCCCCCCCCCCTGTCGTCACACGGCGTCACAAAAAGTCAGACCCCCCCTCAAATATGACGTCACAAAGCTCTGCCCCCCCCCCCAAAAAAAAAACATGCTTCAAATGGCTTTAAACTATTGTCATTGTAGTGCGTATTTAATGTGGCGCTGCACTCTGATGTTGTAGGAGAAAACATTAATTAACGTGTTGTTGTCTATATACCCCTATGGGCTCCCCTTTGTCACCAGTTATAGCCAACATATTCATGGAAAAGTTTGAATCAGACGCCATCCAGACATCCACCCTGCGTCCTTCCCTGTGGAAGAGATATGTGGATGACACTTTCGTCATCTGGCCACATGGCCTCCCAGCATTGAACCACTTCTTGGACCACATCAATTCTAGACACCCATCCATCAGATTCACCATGGAAGTGGAGAAAGACGGTAAACTACCATTCTTGGATATTCTGTTTGAGAGGAGTCCTGACGGTTCCTTGGGACATTCTGTCTACAGAAAAGCCACCCACACAGACTCCTACTTGAAACCGGATTCCCACCACCACCCATCTCAAAATAACTGTGGGGGCCGTTGGCCCCCGGGGTCCCTCCCGCCTGCATCCCCTATTTCGTTTACGAAATACTTTTACCTCCTTACTCACGGTTTGAGGCACTCGACGTTCCGTGGGTTTTCCTCGCTGCTTGCCTCGACACGTCGCACGGACGTCCGGAGGGCAGAGCTGGGGGCCGTCTTGGACGCTGGCTTCTCGGAGTAAGAGAGCGATTTCCCCTTTGCGCCCCCCTATTTATCCTCCCTACCTCAAAGGGATGCTGCGCTGAACAATCGGCTCGTGCACCTCGAGCCCGCGCACGGCGGTTCCGGGCGCTTTTGATATGCTAATCAGTGAGCGGCGTTGGCGGCGTACATCCTAATTACTCCCTTACCCTTCCTAACAATGGGGCCTGCGCGCTCAAGCGTAATGATCCCAACCCTCCATGACTATGCGCAAGAGCCCCTGCGGTCCCGCTATTCATGCTGTCCCCTCCCTCCTCCGTCTGTCTCGTCGACCCGTGGGGGTGTGTGTGAGGGGAAATGCGCCTCAACCGCAGTGGCCGAATGCCCCACGCCGCGACCACACCATATTAAGGCTGGTCGCAGCGCCGCGGCGCAACGTAGCACGGGGGAGGTCGTCCAATTCCCTGATCGCCGGAAACCGTGAGAGTTATTCCCGATAAGGGTTTCTCGGATAAAAACCGGTCGATCAGGTGACCTTCCCTTCCAGCTCTATGGGGGGGGGGGGATGCGTGCGGGTGTGTGCTTATGTGAGGGGGGTGATGGGGGGCAGTGCGGTGGGGGAAGCCGGGCGGCTCACTGGCTCGGCAGAGCAGCCCCGTCGCTGTGGCACCACATAGCCCCCCGGGGTGCCAGTCCCCGTCCCGGGTTGACTGGAGCACCTCGCCTGGGTTGCCCCCACGAGGTATCGCCGCGGGGTCCGCGGGATTCGCCCGGCCCTTGTGGCTGGCCTCGGGGGTGGCGGCTCCGTCTCCTGGGGCTCTGGCGGTGGTCTCCTCCTCCATTCCAACAGCTCCCCTCTGCCCCTGGCACCTGCGGGCTGGGGAACAAACTCAGAGGCGGTGGGGTTTAAGGGTCGCCGTCCTCGTCGCCCCCGGCCCCGCACGGGGCCCCTCGGAGCCCGGGGCTCCGTGGGGCCCATATACTGCGCGAGGCCCCCGGGCACGGGGGGTGGGGGGACCCCGGGGTTTCGGGGTACTTGGCCGGCGGGGCTCCCCCCCTCGGGGGCTGCTCGCCACGGCTTCAGTCGTCGGATGTTGACCACCATCTCCTGGCCCCTCTCTCCTCCCTGAATCAGCACCGTCCATGGTGAGATCTGCCGTCTCACAATCCAGGGTCCTCGCCAGTAGGTGGTCAGCTTCCCCACCTGTCCGGCACCGACGCGGGGAGTGTACAGCCACACCTCGGAGCCCGCAGTATAGAAGGGGGGCTCCATACGGGGTCGGGCGCTCTGCTCTTGCCGCTGGTGCGCGGCCTCTCCGTGCGGGTAGGCTCGGCCCCTGGTCCCTCGCAGGGTCTCCAGCAAGTGCTCCACGGGGTGGCTCCCTTCCTCCCGTTGCGGCGGAGGGACACCAAACAGCAGATCTGCGGGCAGGCGAGACTCGCGACCAAACATCATTAGGAACGGGGTCTGTCCTGTGGATGTGTAAACGGCGGTGGTGTAGGCGAACAAGGCATAGGGGAGGTGTTCGTCCCAGTCCTGTTGATTCGCGGCCGCCATGCGTTTAAGCTTCCCGGCCAGAGTCTGGTTCATCCTCTCTACCATCCCGTTCGCCTGGGGGTGATACGCTGTGGTTCGGTCCTTCTGGATCCCGAACTCTCGGCACAGCGCCTGGAATAGTTCGGCCTCGAATTCACTACCCTGGTCGGTAATGACTCGTTCGGGGATCCCGCACTTAAGTACGTAGTTTTCCACGAAGGCCCGGGCCACTACGAGGGCTGTTTTATCCGGGATAGCCACCGCCACGGGGTAGCGGGTGAAGTACTCCACCGCTACGAGAATATATCGGTTGCCCCGGTGGGATCGTGGAAAGGGCCCCTGCAGGTCGATTCCGACCAACTGATTCGTCCGACTGACTCGGAACGGCCTCAGGGGTACCTGGTACCTCGCCGGCTTTTGCCCACACTGCTGACAGGCCCGGCAGCCCTGCACCCAGGCGGCCACATCTTGCGCCAATTTAGGCCAGAGATACTGGCGACGCAGAGTCTCCCGGGTGCGCCGTTCCCCATCATGGCCCCCGAGCGGGTGGTCGTGTACCAGTCGTAGTAGTTGGGGTCGCACATGGGCGGGAACGCAGATGCACCCCGGCTGCCCAGCGTCGGCCAGTTCCCTCACCACCCCGTTTTCTACACACAACCGGGCATACAAACCGCTCCAGGGCCCTGGTAGTGCATCCTTCCTCTCTCGCAGTGCCGCCTCCACCGCCGCCAGATCCGGATCCCGCTGCTGGGTTTGTCGCAGCTGCTCGTCGTCCAAGCCCGGGAAGGCGCAGCCGACATCCTCTTGGATCCGCCCGGTTGGGGTGGGATGATCCGTCTGTCCCCGGGCTCCTTCTGCAGGGGTTCCTGCGGCGCACACTGCACTCTCTCTCGGGGGGGGGAGTTTAGTTTCCGCGCGCTCCTTGGGTTCTGCTGCCTGGCGGCAGCGTCCCCCCGTGAAGCACGGGCAGGCGTCTCCCTCCCTCGTCTCAGCGCGCACCGCGGGCCGTCTTGACAAGGCGTCCGCATTCGCGTGTGTCCGCCCCGCTCGGTACTCGATCTGCAGGTTGTACTCCTGCAGCTGCGCCAGCCATCGAGCCATCTGCCCCCGCGGTTCCTTGAATGTAAGGAGGAACTGCAGTGCATAATGATCGGTGCGCACACGACATTTCCTGCCGTACAAGTACGGTCGGAACTGTTTACACGCGAAAATTACAGCATACAGTTCCTGACGGGTTACACAATAGTTCAGTTCGGCCCCGCTCAGGGTCCGACTGGCGTACGCGATGACCCGCTCCGTCCCACCCTGCACTTGCGACAGCACCGCGCCCAGCCCACTGCTGCAGGCGTCAGTGTCCAAAATAAAATCGGTGGTGAAATCTGGGAAAGCCAAGGTGGGGGTGTGGGTGAGGTGGTCTTTGAGTGTGGTGAAAGCCGTCTGGCAGGCCTCCGACCACTGATAGGGGTTCTTAGGGGAGGTGAGTTGGGTGAGGGGGCGTGCAATCTCACTGAATCCCTTTACAAATCGACGGTAATAAGTGGCGAGTCCCAAGAATGACCTGATCTCCGTCAGGTTCCTCGGCCGCGGCCAATCCACTACGGCACGCACCTTCTCGGGATCGGTGCTCACCCCTGCCTCGCTGACTCGGTGTCCGAGGTACCCCACCTCGCGTTGCGCAATGTAACACTTACGTGGCTTGAGCTTGAGATGGGCTGCTCGCAGTCGCTGGAATACTTCCCGCAGCCTGGACCAGTGTTCGGACAGCGACCTACTGAACACTATTACGTCGTCCAGGTAAATCAGGCACTGTTCCCACTGCAAGCCCCGCATCACCAACTCCATCAACCGCTGGAACGTCGCGGGCGCGTTAGTGAGTCCGAACGGCAACACTCGAAACTCAAACAGGCCCATCAGGGTGGTGAATGCTGTTTTTGGCCGATCCTCCTCCGTCATCTCCACCTGCCAGTAACCGGACGCCAGATCGAGGGTGGAAAAATACCGCGCTCCTGCGAGACTGTCGAAGGTGTCGTCGATGCGTGGGATGGGAAAAGCGTCGCCGAGGGTGACTGCGTTCAATTTTCGGTAATCAACGCAGAACCGAGTCGATCCGTCCTTTTTCGTTACCAGTACCACCGGGGCAGACCAAGGGCTCGCGGAGGGCTGGATTATGTTATCGCGTAGCATATCCGTGACTGCCTCTTTGATCTGGGTCCGTTCAGGCGCGCCCACTCGGTATGCGGGGAGTTTGATGGGTCGGGCTGCACCTGTGTCAATTTGGTGCTTGACCAGGTTGGTCCGGCCCACGTCCGAATCGTGCTCACTGAACACGTCGGCGTACTCCCGCAATAACCCGCGCAGCTGATCGGCCTCCCCCTTAGGTAAGGCTGCCCAAGGCACATGTAACGCATCCTGCAGGGGAACAATCTCGGCTCGGGGGGTCGGGCCGACCCGCCAGGCCAGATCCTGGCTGTCCTCGGGGCGGCCAGGGTCCTCCGCCCAGAGTGCGAACACCGAGTCGTTCGAGTGGCGAGCGTGCAGGGGGTGTACGGTGGCTACCGGGGTGCGTCGTCGTATCATTGCCGGGGTACTGTGTGGGTTAAACACACGTATAAACAGCCGGCCCCCATCTGCGTTTACCAGTGTGGCTGACCCTACCACCCCGTATCGCGATGCCAACTCCGGGTGAGGAGTCAGCATTACCTCGCCCGATGGTCGGTGGGTTGGGTCGGTGGAGAGGGTTGCCACTGGCACCAGCATCTCGGCGAGAGGCCCGATGGTGACGGCCGACACCAGCGTAGCGGCCACGGGTGTGAAGCGTGGGCGATTCGGCTCCTGTCCTAGGAACGGAATCCGCTCCCCGCTGCCCTCCACCGTAGTGCATCGTTGCCGGGGCTGTACGTTAAGTCCCAACTTTTCCAGGAGGTCCGTTCCTGCAATGCACTCGTGGCACAACACACTCGAAACGTAGAATTCCTGTGTGCACACCTGGTTTCCTAGACGGACCTCGAGGGAGACCTTCCCCAGCAACCCCATCCCGGCTCCGCTTGCCGTGTGCAGCGCGCGATCCGGGGCCTGCAGGCAGCCCACGTCCACCCCGAGCATGCTGCAGTGCGCGGCGCTCATGAGAGAGGCCACGGCGCCCGTGTCCAACAGGATCCGGGTGCGCTGCCCGTTCACCTGGCCTTCCACCAGCGACGTGGCTCCCGTTATCCCTGCCACCAGCTCCCGCAGCCAATCGCCCGAGGTCCCTGCGCCCTTGGGTGTTGTCGTTGTAACCTGTTTATGGATCACTCGCTCGCCATTATTATTACAGCTGGTTTGGGTCGGGTCTACGTCGATTTCATCCCCAGGTGGTCCCCTCTCTAGGGGGGGCTTAGTGTTTGACCTATGCATCGGCCTCGCACGGGCGAGCTGAGGGCAGTCCCTCATGAGATGCCCTCGACGGTCGCACACATAACACGTCCTGGGAGGAGTGGCGGCTCTGTGGCGAACTTTCTGCCCACTCCCTCCTCCCCCCGTGCGCTGTTGCTCATACTCTGCTTCTAGTCGGGCTATCCTTCCAGTTAGCCCTCCTACCGTGGAGTCTAGGTCCCCCATTTCGGATCGGATGGTCTCAACGGAGGATTGCAGTTGGGTCATATTTTTATTCGTTTCCTCGCGTACCTGGGTTACCTGGCCGGAGACATCCTTTATACCCGTTTGTATACCGGCAACCCATCCCGGGGTTGTCTCGCGGGACACTGGAGGCTCTCTTTCCCGGCCCCTTACCGTCCTCGCGAGCTCCTGTTCCTCCTCCTCGTCTTCCGAGAGCAGGCTTGCAATGGCGCGCTCTCGTCCCAGCCCCCGGAGCTGCGCGCGTTCGCTGTGAATTCTTTCACACTTACGTGCGCGCTCGATAAGGGTGTTAAAGGGAAGACGTGGGCAGCTCATGTCTGGCTGCCACCACGCCGTGCGAGACAGGTACCGCTGGATTTTCTCGGCGGCCAGTTCCTCAATAACATCAGTTGCGTACCCCGGGCGTGCGATCTTTGTTAACTCGCGCACATCCTCGGAGTAATCACGAAGATCCTCGCCAGGTTGACGACGGCGCGCCTCTAAGGCCGATTTGGCTTCTTCCTCGTCCCGCATGCCAAAACGCTGATCGAGTCGGCGCATCAGCTCCTCTAGCTGTGTCTGTGCGCTCGCGGGTAACGCTTCTACAAAATCGGCTGCCCGTCCATCAAGATTCATATTAAGTTGACGTACTGCCTGCGCGTCCGTCCATCCATTAATTTCCTTGGCCCCTAAGAGATTGCGGGCGAATGCCTTCCATGAAGGGGCCCCCCGGCCGGTAAATATTAGTCTTATTTTAGCGTGAGGTAACGCGGGGGTCCGTACCGCTTCTGTCACCAATTTGTGGGGGCCGTTGGCCCCCGGGGTCCCTCCCGCCTGCATCCCCTATTTCGTTTACGAAATACTTTTACCTCCTTACTCACGGTTTGAGGCACTCGACGTTCCGTGGGTTTTCCTCGCTGCTTGCCTCGACACGTCGCACGGACGTCCGGAGGGCAGAGCTGGGGGCCGTCTTGGACGCTGGCTTCTCGGAGTAAGAGAGCGATTTCCCCTTTGCGCCCCCCTATTTATCCTCCCTACCTCAAAGGGATGCTGCGCTGAACAATCGGCTCGTGCACCTCGAGCCCGCGCACGGCGGTTCCGGGCGCTTTTGATATGCTAATCAGTGAGCGGCGTTGGCGGCGTACATCCTAATTACTCCCTTACCCTTCCTAACAATGGGGCCTGCGCGCTCAAGCGTAATGATCCCAACCCTCCATGACTATGCGCAAGAGCCCCTGCGGTCCCGCTATTCATGCTGTCCCCTCCCTCCTCCGTCTGTCTCGTCGACCCGTGGGGGTGTGTGTGAGGGGAAATGCGCCTCAACTGCGGTGGCCGAATGCCCCACGCCGCGACCACACCATATTAAGGCTGGTCGCAGCGCCGCGGCGCAACGTAGCACGGGGGAGGTCGTCCAATTCCCTGATCGCCGGAAACCGTGAGAGTTATTCCCGATAAGGGTTTCTCGGATAAAAACCGGTCGATCAGGTGACCTTCCCTTCCAGCTCTATGGGGGGGGGGGGGATGCGTGCGGGTGTGTGCTTATGTGAGGGGGGTGATGGGGGGCAGTGCGGTGGGGGAAGCCGGGCGGCTCCCTGGCTCGGCAGAGCAGCCCCGTCGCTGTGGCACCACATAACTCTCTCATCAAAACGCTATACCACAGAGCACATGGCATTTCTGACAAACACCACCTGACCGGTGAATTAAGACATGTACATCGGGCCCTCAGGATGAACGGATACTCTGACCGTACTATCCGCCAAGCTGTCTCTCCCACCACACAGAAACAGCCACATGAAACTCCGACCAAAACCATCACGTTACCATACATAGCTGGCGTGACCAAAAAGATCTCCAAAATTCTAAACAAACATAAGATCCAAGTCCGATTCAGTACAGTGCATAAAATCCGTGATCTGATTCCATCTGTGAAGGATGTCGTTCCTGACTTACAGTATCCTGGAGTCTACAAGTTGAGTTGCATTTGTGGTGATTGCTACATTGGAGAAACGAAACGTCATGTTTCTGATCGTGTCCGCGAGCACAAGTCAGATCTGAAACACGGCAGAACTGATTCTTCTGCCGTTGCCGATCATTGCTACAACTCGGTGGGCTCTCATGAAATTGTCTTTTCCGAGACCAAGGTTCTCTGCAAACCTCCCGGCTACCATCAAAGGTTTGTACACGAAGCCATACAAATATACAAACACAGATATAATTTCAACCGTGATGATGGGTACAAACTTAGTAATCATTGGAAAGATGTTATCAACCACGCAAAAAAAAAGACTTAATCACAAATTTTTTGGACCATCTTATCTGACAGGCACTATTTTACTGTACTTTACCGAGTGTTAACATCCCCAGTTATTTTAACAGTACTCTCTTCATTGTTCAGCCAGCATTGGTATAAACATGGGCATTTTCGTTCTTTTGTCTATCATGTGTATCAGACCCCCCCTCCCCCTCTCTCTCCATTGTGTTGGCGTGTGCAGTAATTGGCCGCTTGCGCACAAGCGCTTCCACGTCCGTCGCCCACCCTTTTGGCCTCGCCCCCCCCCGCCCCCCCCTCCCTCCCGATACGTTCCATTCATTGGCTACCATAGTCTGATGAGCTCCCCCTAAGTTTGTACCCATCATCATTTTCGTTCTTTTGTATTAGACCTCCCCTCCTCCTCTCTGCCCATTGTGTTGGCGGGTGCAGTGGCTGGCCGCTTGCGCACAATCGCTCCATTGTGTTGGCGTGTGCAGTAATTGGCCGCTTGCGCACAAGCGCTTCCACGTCCATCGCCCACCCTTTTGGCCTCGCCCCCCCTCCCTCCCGATACGTTCCTTTCATTGGCTACCATAGTCTGATGAGCTCCCCCCTCCCTCTCCCTCCCCCCTCAACTCGCTTTTAAGGGATTACATCTTGAATCATTGCCTCACTTGATACAGCTAATCTGGCTGTGACGGTCCCACCTGATGACGGAGACTTGTGTTGCCTCCGAAACGTCGTGATTTTTGTTTTTATTTTATTTTACTTTCTACGTGACTTTACCGAAAAAACCTAAGAAGATGATTCCTTGCAGTCACGAAAGCTTCAAATCTAGAATTGTCTATATTTATTAAAAGTTGCGCATTTTGATGTGAAGTCACATTTATCAAACCCCCCCTCCCTCGTCACACATCGTCACAAATGTCTGACCCCCCCTTCCCCCCTAGGTGCGTGACGTCATTTATGGACGGCCCCCGAAGACGGAGCTGAAGCTAGGACCCTGGACCCCAAGCTCCACTGTCCTTCTAAAGGCCGGAGCTGAGTGGAGGGCTCAGAGCTAGAGTGGCCCCAGTGTTCAAGTTCATTGATTAGGTGTAGCCCTAAATTTCATTTAGACGCTGTCTTTTCGACAGACCTGTTCTTCACCTGAGGACGGCTTCTTGCGTTGTGGCCGAAACGTCGTGAGAATTGTATTTTATTATGTTTTATTTTTATCATTTAATTATTTCCCTTCTACGTGACTTTACCGAAAGAACCAAGAAGAGGTATAGCCCTGTGAGCCATTCGGCCCTTGAATCGGGTGCAACCGCAACAAACAAAAAACAAAAACATGAACAAAAATACATCTTAAAGTGACTATGTGACTGAGTGCAAACAGAAAATCTTAGAAAAGACAGCAAAATATTGCAGAAAAAGCACCGTACACCAACGCTGTGTGCAAACATCCCAGTGGGATGCAAGTCAAACAACAACAACAACAACCACAAGACAACTTAGATTAAGGCCATCAGTCTAACTCCGTACTACAACAAACAAACATGGCCAAACCAAAAAACGTTTCGAAATCACCAAAATAAAGCCATGAAAGCAATGTAACAGTGATCATAGGAACTGTGACGGAATTTTTACAATAACGACATAAACAACATGTACCACCAACACCCTGCAGCCATAGTTGGCGGCAGGTATCGGGTGAAAGGGGCCGTTACCCCTTAGTGTTAGGGACCCCCTGTGTTCAGAGCAGTTCAATAAATATCGTGTTGCCTCACAGAAGTTCTCCCCTCTGGTTATTGGCCCACTACATTACACCAAGGCCGTATTTATAATATATATTGGGGGGGACACATAAATATGCTAAATTCCTCTTGATATGCAAATTATTTTGTCAAGGCGCCCTTCCCCCCCTTCCAACCCAGCTTAAATATACGCTCCAAGCATGGTGCTGTTTCATTCAGACGCTGTCTCCCCGACAGACCTGGTCTTCACCTGAGGACGGCTGCTTGCGTTGTGGCCGAAACGTCGTGAGAATTATCTTATTATGTTTTATTTTATTATTGTATTATTTCCATTCTACGTGACTTTACCGAAAGAACCAAGAAGATGATTGTGGTTATGGTTGTAATCTCTGCCATTACATACAATGAAACAATACAATATAAAAAAACAGAGCAATGTCATACAATACACTATGAGACATTATTGTTAAAAATAAAAAAAAGTCCATCCTTTGTGTTAGGGAATTTTTTAATATTTTAGGCAGGAAATTCGTTTTAAAATTTAGATTTTTTTTTTCTGGGGGGGGGGGGGGAGATTTGGTCCCCCCCAATGTTGACTCCATGGCTACGGTCTTGACATACACATACGTGAAATAAGTAACCTGGAGTATGGAAGGCGAGGACATGAAATGAAGGGGTCTACAAACATCACATTGGTGACACACTGAGATAGTAACAGGCACGCGCTTATTGCCCGCGCTCCATCCAGTTACTGAGGGGTTGCGCAATCAGAGGGGAGGCAGAGCTCGTCGCTGCCTCACCTCTCGTCTCTCCCTATATTTGCAGCGGAACTCCGCAAATTTGGCGATTTTGACGATAAAAATGATTGGAATCGTACAAAAATGACATAACACAGATCAGTGGGAAAATTTTAATATTTATTTTATTTCGTTATTTCTTTTTTTTTACTTTTAGTAACAACTATTTTCATTGGAGTATGGCAGGTGAGGCTCTGCCTCCCCTGCCTCCCCTGACCGCACGTACCTGGTTTTTTACTTTGTGTGTTCGGCAGCGCTAACCACTGCGCCACCGCTCCCCCAGCCTCATCCCCCCTCCCCCACTTCCCCCGGGTGGCCCCGCCCCTCGGTTGACCCGGCTGGGTCACGTGGTGTGGACTACCACCGCTACCCCAACCTCCTCCCCCCCGTTACCCCCGGGTGGCCCCGCCCCTCGGTTGACCCGGCTGGGTCACGTGGTGTGGACTACCACCGCTACCCCCCCCCCCCCCGCTTCCCCCGAGTGGCCCCGCCCCTCGGTTGACCCGGCTGGGTCACGTGGTGTGGACTACCACCGCTACCCCAACCTCCTCCCCCCCGTTACCCCCGGGTGGCCCCGCCCCTCGGTTGACCCGGCTGGGTCACGTGGTGTGGACTACCACCGCTACCCCAACCTCCTCCCCCCCGTTACCCCCGGGTGGCCCCGCCCCTCGGTTGACCCGGCTGGGTCACGTGGTGTGGACTACCACCGCTCCCCCAGCCTCCACCCCCTCCCCGCTTCCCCCCGGGTGGCCCCGCCCCTCGGTTGACCCGGCTGGGTCACGTGGTGTGGACTACCACCGCTCCCCCAGCCTCCACCCCCCCCGCTTCCCCGGGTGGCCCCGCCCCTCGATTGACCCGGCTGGGTCACGTGGTGTGGGCTACCACCGCTCCCCCAGCCTCCACCCCCCCCGCTTCCCCCGAGTGGCCCCGCCCCGCGGTTGACCCGGCTGGGTCACGTGATGTTTGCTGCCCCCACCCACCCTCACCACTCTAACGGGACCGATCGGAGCAGCGGCAGCCCTCGGATCAGTCATCGTCGGCCAGGTTTGTACCTCGTTCTTTAAGAAAACAAACAAACAAACAACAACAACGACAACAAACTAACTAACAAACAGCGGCGGGCGGGCGGCGGAACCTTAAGCGGTCATCGCGGAGCGCGAAGAAGTTAAAAAATAAACTTCGCGGCCGAGTCGTCGTCATGACGACGACGACCGCCATCGCTGACCCACCACCATCCACAAACAACGACAACGACGACGACAACAACAGCAACGACAACAACGACGACAACAACATCGAGCAGCAGCAGCAGCAACAGCAGCGGGCAGGGCAGGGGGGAGGTATGGCGGGGCTTGCGTTGTTAGCAGCAGCGGCTGGCTGAGGCAGGCCGGGCAGGCCTCGGCGGGGCGCGGGTGACCGCGACTCGCTGCGGCGGCTGCTGCTGCTACTACAGCCGGTGGTGGTGGTTGTGGTGGTGGTGGTGTTGGTAGTAGGGATCGTGGTGGTGTTGGTAGTAGTGATTGTGGCAGTGATGGTGATGATGGGGGTGATGGTGGTGGTGATGGGGGGTGATGGTGGTGATGGGTGGTGATGATGGGTTGGTGATGGTGGTAGTAGTGATGGTGATGATGGGTGGTGATGATGGGTTGGTGGTGATGGGGGGTGATGGTGGTGATGGGTTGGTGATGGTGGTAGTAGTGATTGTGGTAGTGATGGTGATGATGGGTGGTGATGGTGGGGGGTGGTGGTGGTGTTGGTAGTAGTGATCGTGGCAGTGATGGTGATGATGGGTTAGTGATGGTGGTTGTGGTAGTGATGGTGATGATGGGTGGTGATGATGGTAGTGATGATGGGTGGTGGTGGTTGTTGTGATTATGATGGGTGGTGATGGTGGGTGTGATGATGATGATGGGTGGTGATAGTGGTATTAGTGATTGTGGTAGTGATGGTGATGGTGGTGATGATGGATTAGTGATTGTGGTAGTGATGGTGATAATGGGATAGTGATGGTGGGGGGTGATGGTGATGATGGGATAGTGATGGTGGGGGTGATGGTGGTAGTAGTGATTGTGCTAGTGATGGTGATGATGGGTGGTGATGATGGTAGTGATGATGGGTGGTGGTGGTTGTTGTGATTATGATGATAGGTGGTGATGGTGGTGGTAGTGATGGTAGTCGTGGTGATTGATGATGACGATGGTGATTATTATGGGGGTGATGGTGATTATGTTGCTGCTGATGACGCTGGTGGTGGTTGTGGTGATGGTGCTGGGGAGCGGTGGTGCAGCGGTTAGCGCTACGCTGCGCTACAAACCTGTCGCCCCGAGTTCAATTCCCGCTCACGGCCACCAACACCCAGTGACGATTATCTGAACAGGTCCTGGGCCTCCCCTAAGTCGACTCAGCCTCAAATGAGTACCTGGTGCGGTGTGTGTGAACATCGCCACCAGGGAGACAAAGGCGGCCGGGCGTGGTTCTGGCTACCCGTAGGTGCTGCCCGCTAACACCACTTGCCCCAGGAGTCTGTTGAGGCTATACGGGGCATCTTTGTCTTTGATGGTGCTGCTGATGTTGGGGTTGATGGTGGTGATGGTGGTTGTGGTGATGTCGTTGTTTGTTGTCAATAGACTTGTTGTCATAGGCGTCGCCATTCATTGATTAATCCACAAGTGGTTGCTTATTTGCTGGCTGCTGTTGCGGTTAAGATGATGATGGTGGTGATGATGACGGTAGTGGTGGTGATCATAATGATGATTGTGGTTGTCGGGAGAGTGGTGGTGCTTCGCTTAGCGCACTGCATTACGAACCCGGCGAGCCGAGTTCGATTCCCGCTCGCGGCTAACACGTGGTGACGATTATCTGAACCGGTCCTGGGCCTCCTGCCCTAGGTCGACTCAGCCTCAAATTAGTACTCGGTGCGGTGTGCAGTAAACATCGCCACCAGGGAGACAAAGGCGGCCGGGCGTGGTGCTGGCCACCCACCCTCTAGGGTGCCGTGCCGGCCTTCATAGGTGCTCGCTAACAACACTTGCCCCTACAGTCTGTTGAGGCTATACGGGGGATCTTTGGGGAGAGCGGTGGTGCAGTGGTTAGCGCACTGCACTACGAACCCGGCGACCCGAGTTTGATTCCCGCTCAATCCACTGCTGGATGAAGGCCCCACCCCCAGCCCCCACCCCCTCCTTACACACCAGGCGGTTCACAGGAATTATCTGACCATACTTCACCACGCTGGGCACCGGGTTGACGAACGCGGGAAGCGCACCTTGGAGCATAGTGCGGTGCGGCGCAACAACCGATTGAGTTACAGGGGTCATTTCAATAAATAATGAGCCACGTGGAGTCTCACCGCTGCCCCCCCCCCCCCAATGCCATCCTTGGCCGCCGTCACGAGCTGCTGGCGCGGGCCTCGTGCCACGCTGGATTCTTGAATCCATCTGTGAGCGGCTGTTGCGCATTTTCCTCCGGTTTCCTCCCCCCCGCGCCCCGCCCCCATCCGAAGCGAAACCTCATTGCTCGAGCTGCTGTCGCCACCCCTGTGGATTCCCGCTCCTGGGCGGAGACCTCCCCCACTCTCCTCCGCACGTTCCTTTCCTTGGTGAGTCTTTGGGTCTTTCTGTGAATCTACACGAGTCTATGGGTGCTCTGTGCGAGTCTATGGGTGCTCTGTGCGAGTCTATGGGCGCTCTGCGTGAGTCTGTGGGTCTCTGTGCGAGTCTATGGGCGCTCTGCGCGAGTCTGTGGGTCTCTGTGCGAGTCTATGGGTGTCTGTGTGAGTCTGTGGGTCTCTGTGCGAGTCTATGGGTGTCTGTGTGAGTCTGTGGGTCTCTGTGCGAGTCTATGGGTGTCTGTGTGAGTCTGTGGGTCTCTGTGCGAGTCTATGGGTGTCTGTGTGAGTCTGTGGGTCTCTGTGCGAGTCTATGGGTCTCTGTGTGAGTCTATGGGTGTCTGTGTGAGTCTGTGGGTCTCTGTGTGAGTCTATGGGTCTCTGTGTGAGTCTATGGGTGTCTGTGTGAGTCTGTGGGTCTCTGTGCGAGTCTACGGGTCTCTGTGTGAGTCTGTGAGTCTTTGTGTGAGTCTGTGGGTCTCTGTGCGAGTCTACGGGTCTCTGTGTTAGTCTGTGAGTTTTTGTGCGAGTCTATGGGTGTCTGTGCGAGTCTATGGGTCTCTGTGTGAGTCTACGGGTCTCTGTGTGAGTCTACGGGTCTCTGTGTGATTTTATGGGTCTCTAAGTCTATGGCGCTCTGTGCTAATCTATGGGTGCTCTGTGAGTCTACGGGTGTCTGTGTGAGTCTGTGGGTCTCTGTGAGTTTTCGTGTCTCTCCGTGAGTCTATGGGTCTCTGTGTGAGTCTGGATCTGTCTGTGAATCTACACTAATCTACGGGTCTCTGTGTAAGTCTCTGTGTCTCTGTGTGAGTCTATGTGTTTCTGTGGGAGTCTATGGGTCTCTCTGCAAGCCTATGGCTCTCTGCGTGAATCGACGCATTGAGATCATTTCCATTATTTTACTGCTATAAATTTCCACGCGATGATAAGCCACTTCGTTGGGCTGTCATTCCTGGCCAGGTCGCTTCTGAAAAAGAGCTCCAGTGCATAGCTCTTGGCCACGGAACCGGCGGTCGTGGTTCCATTCCCAACCACGGCTCACGTCAGCGGCGAGTGGTATCTGAACCGACTCCGGGACTCCGGGCCCCCCTCTCTCTCCCCCCTCCACCCTCACTCACTAAACCCGCACTGACCAGCCGCGGTGAAGTATGGTCAAGGAACCTCCGTGACCAGGGGCAACCTCAAATAACAAGGAAGAGCCGTTTTTTGTTGTTCGAATTCTGTAAAAAAAAGAAAACACGACTCAATATTGATGAAAAAATAAGAATGTGTTTTTTGGGTTTTTTTACGCAGGTGGTGTTAAGATATTTAAAAAGTAAGTATATACCTTGATAGACAATGTCACGAGGTAGTCGCAGGTTTGACCTCCCCCCCCCCCTCTCTGTCTCTTCTTTGCTTCAACAGATCGCAACCGCGCATCAAACGCACCGCCGGAGGAATGCCGGAAAATCCAGGTGCATAAAATGTTGACGAGCGTCGCTTTTCCGATCGTTGTTGTCTGGTGGTGGTGAGGTGGTGGTGAGGTGGTGGTGGGGTGGTGGTGGGGTGGTGGTGGGGTGGTGGTGGGGTGGTGGTGGTGAGGTGGTGGTGAGGTGGTGGTGGGGTGGTGGTGAGGTGGTGGTGGGGTGGTGGTCTGTTGATCTCTCTGGGTACTTGAACCCTCGCCAGCAATCTCTCTGGGTACTTGAACCCTCGCCGGTGATCTCTCTGGGTACTTGAACCCTCGCCGGTGATCTCTCTGGGTACTTGAACCCTCGCCAGTGATCTCTCTGGGTACTTGAACCCTCGCCAGTGATCTCTCTGGGTACTTGAACCCTCGCCGGTGATCTCTCTGGGTACTTGAATCCTCGCCAGTGATCTCTCTGGGTGCTTGAACCCTCGCCAGCGATCTCTCTGGGTACTTGAACCCTCGCCAGTGATCTCTCTGGGTACTTGAACCCTCGCCAGTGATCTCTCTGGGTACTTGAACCCTCGCCGGTGATCTATCTGGGTACTTGAACCCTCGCCAGTGATCTCTCTGGGTACTTGAACCCTCGCCAGCGATCTCTCTGGGTACTTGAACCCTCGCCGGTGATCTCTCTGGGTACTTGAACCCTCGCCAGCGATCTCTCTGGGTACTTGAACCCTCGCCGGTGATCTCTCTGGGTACTTGAACCCTCGCCAGCGATCTCTCTGGGTACTTGAACCCTCGCCAGTGATCTCTCTGGGTACTTGAACCCTCGCCAGTGATCTCTCTGGGTACTTGAACCCTCGCCGGTGATCTATCTGGGTACTTGAACCCTCGCCAGTGATCTCTCTGGGTACTTGAACCCTCGCCAGCGATCTCTCTGGGTACTTGAACCCTCGCCGGTGATCTCTCTGGGTACTTGAACCCTCGCCAGCGATCTCTCTGGGTACTTGAACCCTCGCCGGTGATCTCTCTGGGTACTTGAACCCTCGCCAGTGATCTCTCTGGGTACTTGAACCCTCGCCAGTGACCTCTCTGGGTACTTGAACCCTCGCCGGCGATCTCTCTGGGTACTTGAACCCTCGCCAGCGATTTCCCTGGTTACTTGAACCCTCACCAGTGATCTCTCTGGGTACTTGATCCCTCGCCAGTGATCTTTCTGGGTACTTGATCCCTCACCAGTGATCTCTCTGGGTACTTGAACCCTCACCAGTGATCTCTCTGGGTACTTGAACCCTCGCCAGTGATCTCTCTGGGTACTTGAACCCTCACCGGCGGTCTCTCTGGGTACTTGAACCCTCACCAGTGGTCTCTCTGGGTACTTGAACCCTCACCAGTGATCTTTCTGGGTACTTGAACCCTCGCCAGTGATCTCTCTGGGTACTTGAACCCTCGCCAGTGATCTCCCTGGTGACTTGAACCCTCGCCAGTGATCTATCTGGGTGCTTGAACCCTCGCCAGTGATCTCCCTGGGTACTTGAACCCTCACCAGTGATCTCTCTGGTGACTTGAACCCTCGCCAGTGATCTATCTGGGTGCTTGAACCCTCGCCGGTGATCTATCTGGGTGCTTGAACCCTCACCAGCGATCTCTCTGGGTGCTTGAACCCTCGCCGGTGATCTATCTGGGTGCTTGAACCCTCGCCAGTCACCTCTCTGGGTACTTGAACCCTCGCCGGCGGTCTCTCGCTTGGTGGCACCCAGCGGACCTGCAGGGCGCCGTGGCTGCCGTGGAGCGGCTGCAGGCGCGGCTGCGCGAGCTGAGCGCCGGCAACGGCGACGCCAGCGGCGGTGGCGGTGCCGCCGACGACGACGACGGCGGCGGCGGCAGCGGGGACGGCGACGCGATGGACGTGTGCGAGCGGCGGCTCGGCGCCCTGCGGGCCACCCTGGAAAGCCCCCTCTTCCAGCAGATCCTGCGCCTGCAGAGCTCCGTCCGGCACCTGCGTGACAAGGTGAGGTCGGCAAACGCCAAGTTGGAATCGGAAATGGACATCCATCGCGGCGCGTGCATCCTCGCGGCGACGGCCACGGCGGTGGCTTTCGGCTCGGCCGTCGAAACGAAGACGGTTCATCGTCGTCGTCGCGCGGCGCTTTCAGATGCTGCTGCTCCTGCGGCCGTCTGGACCGCTCTCTCCCGATATTCGGAAGCCACTGGGAACTACGGTGCACTTTCAAATCATCGTCGTCTAGATTGACAAACTTGATTTGAAGCTTTCGTGACTGCAGGAATGCATACTCTTTGGTTCTTTCGGTAAAGTCACGTGGGTAGAAAACAAAATAATAGATCTCGGCGTTTGGATCGCAACAACAATCAATCGTGACGGGGCATTATAATGATCCGAGGGGGGGAGGGTCAATATAATGCCCTGTCACAGCGGCTTGTTTCTGTTTCTCACCTGAAGACGGTTGCTTATTGTTACGATCGAAATGTCGTGATCTATTATTTAGTTTTCTACCCACGTGACTTTACCGAATGAACCAAAGAGTATGAATTGACAAACTCGTTTCTTTCGTGCCCGCTTGTTGCGCTTAGTGTTGCAGTCCTTCGCGCGGACCTCCGATTAGCGTACAGAGTCGTTGTTTTTTTCTTGAGAAATCCGAAGAGCTACAAAGCTCTGTTTCGCAGATGCCCGTGCGGTGCGTGGACCGTGCGAGTGCCGCGTCCGCCGTTCGGCACGGAGGGCAGGGGCAGGGCACGGGACGACGATTCGGGTGGCTGGCGTCGTCATGGGCACATTCCCCTCGGGATGACGCACCGCGGCAAATCATCGCTCCCCTCCTGCCAGATTAATTCCCACCGTTTTGCAGGCCGCCGCTGACTCTGTGCCACCCCCACCCACCCACCGGCCCCGCCCAGGCTCCCCACCCCCCCCCAACTCTTCTGCCGTGGCATTCTAGGAATGTTCATCTGTCCAGACCGTGGGTGTCTGGAGGCCCACGTGTGTGTGTGTGTACGTGGCGGTCGCGACGGGCTGTGGTCCCGGCTGGCAGAAGCGCTGCGGATAGCACGGGCGTGTCCTCGGACACGTGTTCATGTTTTTAATGCACAAGACGCAAACAGAAAAGGCGCCGGGGTGAGGGCTGGTTAGCAGATGGGAGGTGTTGGGTACGTGTTGGGTACGTGTTGGGTACGTGTGTGCGTGTGGCACAGTAGAGGGGAGGGCATAACTGGGTGCATCTGCCAGTTATCTCAGTCCTGTCGGCCGGGCCTTCGACACTTCACGCGGCATTCAAAGTGCACCTGGCCTGGCACAGGTGTGGAGTGGTAGTGGTGTGCGCGTAGGCAGTGGGGAGCGGTAGTGCAACGGGTAGCGCCCTACAAACCCGGCGACCCACCAATGCCAGCGACGATTATCTGCACCGATCCTGGGCCTCCTCCTCTAGGTCCACTCAGCCTCTATTGAGTACCTGGTGCGGCGTGTCGTAAACATCGCCACTCGGGGAGACAAAGGCGGCCGGGCGTGCCGCTTGCCGCCCAACCCCTTCGTGTGCCGTTCCGGCCTTAATAGCGCTTGCCCTGACAGTCCGTTCAGGATACACGAGGCCCATCTTTGTCTCTGCACCTCGCCAATGCAGCGAGGATCACGTAACGGCCACACGCTCTCCCGTTTCCCTTTCAAGGCAGTAATGGGGTTTAAAGGGCTCAGCCGTGAGGTTACCCGTTGCTCTGTTTGGCTTGCGCTCGGAATGCAGCCGCAGCAGCAGCAGCGATAAGAGAGATTAATTGCATCCTACAGAGTTGAGACCCACGCAGAATTCCACAGCGGTACCCACTCGGCACACACACAGCCTCGCAGCGACAAGGGTCTGGGTTCGATTCCGGACTCCAACACAGGTGTGTTAGAGAGTAAAGCCACAACATCTTGTTGTGGGTTTACTCTCTAACACACCGGTGCGATGTACCAGTAACGCATTGGCATGTGTTTTGTTTCGCGATAAACCTTACTAATTGAACCCACGACCTCCTGTACACCAGGCGAGGTAGTTAACATCTCACCACGAGGAGAGAAAGAGAGACACGCAAACTCCAGATATACAGCAGCAGGCGTCAGGGTCAGGATTGAACCCATGACCTCCTGTACACCAGGCGAGGTGGTTAACATCTCACCACAGGGAGAGAGAGAGACACGCAAACTCTAAATACACAGCAGCAGGCGTCAGGGTCAGGACTGAACCCACGACCTCTTGTATACCAGGCGAGGTAGTTAACATCTCACCACGAGGAGAGAGAGAGAGAGAGACTCAAACTCCAAATATACAGCAGCAGGCGTCAGGGTCAGGAGTGAACCCACGACCTCCTGTATACCAGGCGAGGTAGTTAATATCTCACCACGAGGAGAGAGAGAGACACGCAGACTCCAAATATACAGCAGCAGGCATCAGGGTCAGGACTGAACCCACGACCTCCTGTACACCAGGCGAGGTGGTTAACATCTCTCCACCGCGGCGCCGCAGGCGACACAGCTGCCCGGCGAGGTGGAGTTCGGCGTGGCGGAGCAGCTGGGGCTGTCGGCGACGGCCGTGCCGTGCTCCCGCTCGCCGGTGCTCACCTCGGCGCTGGTGTGCGGCGAGCCGTCCGGCTTCGGGCTGCTGGTGCAAGAGATGGCGCAGGTGAGGGTCGCGGTGCGTCCGTCCGGGCGTCCGTGCGTGCGAGTGATGAGCCGTGTCCGCTCATCGACTCAGAGACAGATAGGGGTCTCTGTGGGTCTCTGTGGGTCTCTATGTATCTCTGTGAGTCTCTATGGGTCTCTTTGTATCTCTGTGAGTCTCTATGGGTCTCTTTGTATCTCTGTGAGTCTCTATGGGTCTCTGTGTGTCTCTGTGAGTCTCTATGGGTCTCTTTGTATCTCTGTGGATCTCTGTGGGTCTCTATGTATCTCTGTGAGTCTCTATGGGTCTCTTTGTATCTCTGTGAGTCTCTATGGGTCTCTTTGTATCTCTGTGAGTCTCTATGGGTCTCTGTGTGTCTCTCAGGGTTTCCATGTATCTCTATGCGACTCTATACATCTCTGTGTGTTTCTGTGGGTCTCTATGTATCTCTGTGAGTCCCTATGGGTCTCTATCTTTAAGGGGCTCTATGTATCTCTGTCAGTCTCTCTGGGTCTCTTTGTATCTCTGTGAGTCTCTATGTGTCTCTAGGTTTCCATGTATCTCTATGCGACTCTATGCATCTCTGTGTGTCTCTTTGGATCTCTATGGGTCGCTGGGTCTATCTCTATGGGTTTACGATACGGTCCATCGTGGCTCATGTCTTCAAGCCACAGTGCTGTGTCGTAAGAGCCGCGCTACGAACTCGGCGACCCGAGTTCGATTCCTGCTCACGGTCAACGACAGTGGCGATCATCTAAACCGGTCCTGGGCCTCCCCTAGGTCGACTCAGCCTCAAATGAGTACCTAGTGCAGTGTGCGGTAAACATCGCCACGAGGGAGACAAAGGTGGTTGGGTGTGGTGCTGGCCACCCACTCTCTGTGCGCTGTGCCGGCCTTTCATAGGTGCTGCTCTCGCTAACAGCACTTGCCCCAACAGGCTGTTAAGGCTACATGGGGGATCTTCGTCTTTGTGTACGACTCAGCCTGAAATGAGTACCTGGGTGCGGTGTGCAGTAAACACCGCCATTGGGGAGACAAAGGCGGCCGGGCGTGGTGCCGGCCACCCCTGCTTTTGCCCCAACAGTGTGTGTGTTTGTGTCGCAGGGGCGAGTGGTGGAGTGCGTGGAGCTGCAGAGGCCGCGTGGCGGCACGCCGGGCGGCCTGGGCTTCCGCGTGGCCGGCCTGCGCAGCGACGAGAGGGGCGACCTCGGCATCTTCGTCCGGGACATCGCTCTGGGCGGCACGGCTCACCGGTAGAGCCACATCGGCCGTCCTCGGAGGGTGCCGCCACGAACAACGCCGGAATCCCCGCGGCGACACGAGTTCGACTCTCGGGCTTGGCCTCCCCCCCCACCATCGGTTACCCCCCCCCCACCACCCACCTAGGGCAGAGCTGTAATGGACCGAGAGCCAAGAAGTTGACCCATGAGTTCTGCAAAGAGCCAAACGTCGGTTGGGGGGTGTCGGTTGGGGGGCACCGGTTGGGGGGCGCCGGTTGGCCACCGCTGCCCTAGGGGCGACTCGGGCGCACGGCACTTGACCCGAATATCCCGAGTAGGCTACCCGGGGGATCTTTGCCCTCGCTTAGTTTTTTTGTCGCTCGCCTACCCCCACCCCCCCCCCTCGCGGCAATGGCGCACGCCAGCAGCGCCGAGTGGCAGCGCCGAGTGGCACTCGAGGTCGCCAAAGTGCATCCTGCAGCGGTGAGACGCGAGTGGGCCCAATGCGGCCACCCTGATCCGGTTTAAACTAAAAGTGTAAAAATGTTATGTGTTTTAATTTATTTATTTTATTTTACCACGGCACGGCCCACGCAGCCGCTGCGCAGTAGCTCTTTTTCAGAAGCAGAACATTTCTACTGTAACGAGGAATCCAGTAGGGGTACGGGATAAAAACGTTACAACAACAAACAATACAACAACACGATGGGAGTGCAAAGTACGAGGCGGGGTAAACAAATCACCCAAACACAGACACACACAACACTAAACCATCCCCGTCCAACCAGGCAAAGCCCCACCGAGGTATTAATTCATTTTTCAGAAGCGACCCGACTATCACAACTGATAACCCAGTGACGTGGCTCCTCATCATCATCATCATCACCACCACGTGGACATTTATTGCAGCAGCCACATACTCTAAACGCGTGGTGACGTCGATTCTACACGTGGAGAGGGAAAACCGGAGGGCCCGGAGAAAAATCCACACGACCAACACGGTGGGAGAGAGACACGCAGACTCCATATACACAGCAAGGCATCAGGGTCGGGATTGAACTCACGACCACCTGTACACCAGGCGAGGCAGTTAACATCTCCTAGCCACCGTGATGATGATGAGAGAGAGACACGCAGACTCCAAATACATGGCAAGGCATCATTGGTCGGGATCGAACTCACGACCGCCTGTGTACCAGGCGAGGTAGTTAACATCTCTTAGCCACCGTGATGATGATGAGAGAGAGACACGTAGACTCCAAATACATGGCAAGGCATCATTGGTCGGGATCGAACTCACGACCGCCTGTGTACCAGGCGAGGTAGTTAACATCTCTTAGCCACCGTGATGATGATGAGAGAGAGACACGTAGACTCCAAATACACAGCAAGGCATCAGGGTCGGGATCGAACTCACGACCTCCTGTATACCAGGCGAGGCAGTTAACATCTCCTAGCCACCGTGATGATGATGAGAGAGAGAGACACGCAGACTCCAAATACACAGCAAGGCATCATTGGTCGGGATCGAACTCACGACCGCGTGTGTACCAGGCGAGGCAGTTAACATCTCCTAGCCACCGTGATGATGATGAGAGAGAGAGACACGCAGACTCCAAATACACAGCAAGGCATCATTGGTCGGGATCGAACTCACGACCGCGTGTGTACCAGGCGAGGCAGTTAACATCTCGTCGACTTGGCATCCCAAGTCGCAGGATCACGAGAGATGGCGAGTCGGAGCCAGATGGCGTTTGTGATATTATTTTTTTTTACTTGGCCCAGTTGAAGTCTGTAACGGCCGTTCGTTCCTCTGCTTGCACGAAGTAAAACGCCCACTGCTTAACGACCGATTTAAACGTGGTGGTTGCCGGCGTAACGAGTCAGTGAATTTGGGGGTTCATCGATGCCGCTATTTTTTCCATCCCTCCTGCTGCTCCTGCTGCTGCTCCTGCTGCTGCTGCTGCTCCTGCTGCTGCTTCTTACTCTTTTGCTTCGCGAGCAGCAGTTAGCGGGAACTTTAAGCGAAGCGTTTACAGAAACCACTCCGGTCGTCGCTCATTAGCTGATTACATTTGGAGCGTCGGTAATTGGTTTGCGCTCTGGCAGTAAAACGAAAAAAAAAACTCCAAATTTAAAACATCGCCAATGTTACTGTGGAGCAATTGCCGTCGTTGTGGAATAATGGCTCTGTCTGTGAGTGTGTGCGTCGTGCGGAGAGCGCTAACCGCTTCGCTGCGCTACGAACCCGATCGACCCGAGTTCAATATCCCGCTCACGGCCACCAACACCGGTGACGATTATCTGAACCGGTCCTGGGCCTCCCCTAGGTCGACTCGACCTTCAAATGAGTACCTGCTGCCCTGTCACGCTTAGGGAGACAAAGGTGGCCGGGCATGTAACTGTCCACTCACCCCCCCCGTGTGCTGTCCCGGCCTTGAAAGGTGTTGCTCGCTAACCGCACTTGTCCCCCAGTGCCTGTGTAGACTACACGGGGAACATTTAGCTTGTGTATATTGAGAGGGATGAGGTTTGTGTGCCTGAGGTGCTGTGAACATCAGTACCGGGGGAGACAAAGGCGGCACTCGTGTGCCACCGTGCCGGCCTTCATAGGTGCTGCCCGCCCATGGCATTTGCCCCAACAGCCTGTGAAGGCTACACGGCGGATCTTCGTGTTGACCTTTGTGTGTGTACACAAGCACAAAGACACGTAAACAACAACAACTTAGATTTGTCCTGCGCCCACAGCGAAACAAACTGTCACGCAGTCACACACGCAAAGACAAAGATCCCCTATGTAGCCTTAACAGATTATTGGGGAAAGTGCTGATAGTGAGCAGCGGGCACCTATGAAAGGGAGCGGTAACTTTGTGTCTTTTTTTCTCGGCTCACCCCCCCCCCACCCCCCGCACGGCAGGGACGGGCGGCTGCGCGAAGGCGACCAGATCCTGGCGATCAACGGGCTGCCGCTGGACACGAGCGTGTCGCACGCGTGCGCCGTGTCGCTGCTGCAGCAGGCCGCGGGCCCCGTCACGCTGCTCGTCGCTCGCCCGCCGTGCCGGCCCGGCGGCGACGACGATGGCGGCGGCGGCATCCCGGCGGTAGGGGCCTCCACCCTGCGCGTGCGCGTGTGTGCGCGTGTGTGCGCGTATGTGTGCGCGTGTGTGCGTGCGTGTGTGTGTGTGCGCGTGTGCGCGTGTGTGCGCGTATGTGTGCGCGTGTGTGCGTGCGTGTGTGCGCGCATGTGTGCGCGTGTGTGCGCGTGTATTTGCGCGTGCCAGTTTAGGCCCCCCCTCTATCTGGCCTAACGGAAGCCGCTTGGGCACGCGGTGGTGGTTGGGCATGCACCTGATGGAGGAGCTCACTGATGATGGGGGAAACTGTTTCCAAATCTTTCAAGGATTCGTGAGAGCTCCTCACACTTTCATCCAGCCTGCAGGTTAAACCCAGGATGGATCTCGTAGGCAGGGCCAGCCTGAGTGTTTTTAACCGGCGCAGATGTTCCGTTAGAAGGGGGTCCACGTCTCGCAAGCGTAGAGAAGTGAGGGCATGACAGTGGCCGAGAAAACCCGAAGCTTCGTGTGGAGCGACAGACCAGGTAGCTTCCACACAGCAGCGTTACGCAGTCGATGGAGAAGACAGTGCCGCCCGACTGATTCGGAGTGAGACCTCTGCTGTCAAACCGGAGCTGGTCGTAAGCACTCACACATTCACACGACAACAACTGCCAATAAGTGGCGGTGACGTCACCATGGCGCTTGTGCCAGGCTATGTGCACGTTAAGGCCACGTGAAGTGTCGGACACTTGCGCTGCCCTCCCCCTCAAGATCTGGGGGAATGGTTTTGAAAGTTGTATAATCTCCTGTCGACGTAGATGCCACTGGTTCTTCACGTTCTGTAGATGTAGATGCCACTGGTTCTTCACGTTCTGCAGATGTAGATGCCACTGGTTCTTCACGTTCTGCAGATGTAGATGCCACTGGTTCTTCACGTTCTGCAGATGTAGATGCCACTGGTTCTTCACGTTCTGTAGATGTAGATGCCACTGGTTCTTCATGTTTTACAGATGTAGATGCCACTGGTTCTTCACGTTCTGCAGATGTAGATGCCACTGGTTCTTCACGTTCTGCAGATGTAGATGCCACTGGTTCTTCACGTTCTGCAGATGTAGATGCCACTGGTTCTTCACGTTCTGCAGATGTAGATGCCACTGGTTCTTCACGTTCTACAGATGTAGATGCCACTGGTTCTTCGCGTTCTGCAGATGTAGATGCCACTGGTTCTTCACGTTCTACAGATATAGATGCCACTGGTTCTTCACGTTCTACAGATGTAGATGCCACTGGTTCTTCACGTTCTGTAGATGCAGATGCCACTGGTTCTTCATATTTTACAGATGTAGATGCCACTGGTTCTTCACGTTCTGCAGATGTAGATACCACTGGTTCTTCACGTTCTGCAGATGTAGATACCACTGGTTCTTCACGTTCTGCAGATGTAGATGCCACTGGTTCTTCACGTTCTGCAGATGTAGATGCCACTGGTTCTTCACGTTCTGCAGATGTAGATACCACTGGTTCTTCACGTTCTGCAGATGTAGATGCCACTGGTTCTTCACGTTGTGCAGATGTAGATGCCACTGGTTCTTCACGTTCTGCAGATGTAGATGCCACTGGTTCTTCACGGTGTGCAGATGTAGATGCCACTGGTTCTTCACGGTGTGCAGATGTAGATGCCACTGGTTCTTCACGTTCTGCAGATGTAGATGCCACTGGTTCTTCACGTTCTGCAGATGTAGATGCCACTGGTTCTTCACGTTTTGCAGATGTAGATGCCACTGGTTCTTCACGTTCTGCAGATGTAGATGCCACTGGTTCTTCACGTTGTGCAGATGTAGATGCCACTGGTTCTTCACGTTCTGCAGATGTAGATGCCACTGGTTCTTCACGGTGTGCAGATGTAGATGCCACTGGTTCTTCACGTCCTGCAGATGTAGATGCCACTGGTTCTTCACGTTTTGCAGATGTAGATGCCACTGGTTCTTCACGTTTTTCAGATGTAGATGCCACTGGTTCTTCACGTTCTGCAGATGTAGATGCCACTGGTTCTTCACGTTGTGCAGATGTAGATGCCACTGGTTCTTCACGTTGTGCAGATGTAGATGCCACTGGGTCTTCACGTTCTGCAGATGTAGATGCCACTGGTTCTTCACGTTCTGCAGATGTAGATGCCACTGGTGCTTCACGTTCTGCAGATGTAGATGCCACTGGTACTTCACGTTCTGCAGATGTAGATGCCACTGGTTCTTCACGTTGTGCAGATGTAGATGCCACTGGGTCTTCACGTTCTGCAGATGTAGATGCCACTGGTTCTTCACGTTCTGCAGATGTAGATGCCACTGGTGCTTCACGTTCTGCAGATGTAGATGCCACTGGTTCTTCACGTTCTGCAGATGTAGATGCCACTGGTTCTTCACGGTGTGCAGATGTAGATGCCACTGGTTCTTCACGTTCTGCAGATGTAGATGCCACTGGTTCTTCACGTCCTGCAGATGTAGATGCCACTGGTTCTTCACGTTGTGCAGATGTAGATGCCACTGGTTCTTCACGTTCTGCAGATGTAGATGCCACTGGTTCTTCACGTTCTGCAGATGTAGACGCCACTGGTTCTTCACGTTCTGCAGATGTAGATGCCACTGGTTCTTCACGTCCTGCAGATGTAGATGCCACTGGTTCTTCACGTTCTGCAGATGTAGATGCCACTGGTTCTTCACGTTCTGCAGATGTAGATGCCGCTGGTTCTTCACGTTCTGCAGATGTAGATGCCACTGGTTCTTCACGTTCTGCAGATGTAGATGCCACTGGTTCTTCATGTTCTGCAGATGTAGATGCCACTGGTTCTTCACGTTGTGCAGATGTAGATGCCACTGGGTCTTCACGTTCTGCAGATGTAGATGCCACTGGTTCTTCATGTTCTGCAGATGTAGATGCCGCTGGTTCTTCACGTTGTGCAGATGTAGATGCCACTGGGTCTTCACGTTCTGCAGATGTAGATGCCACTGGTTCTTCACGTTCTGCAGATGTAGATGCCACTGGTTCTTCACGTTCTGCAGATGTAGATGCCACTGGTTCTTCACGTCCTGCAGATGTAGATGCCACTGGTTCTTCACGTTGTGCAGATGTAGATGCCACTGGTTCTTCACGTTCTGCAGATGTAGATGCCACTGGTTCTTCACGTTCTGCAGATGTAGACGCCACTGGTTCTTCACGTTCTGCAGATGTAGATGCCACTGGTTCTTCACGTCCTGCAGATGTAGATGCCACTGGTTCTTCACGTTCTGCAGATGTAGATGCCACTGGTTCTTCACGTTCTGCAGATGTAGATGCCGCTGGTTCTTCACGTTCTGCAGATGTAGATGCCACTGGTTCTTCACGTTCTGCAGATGTAGATGCCACTGGTTCTTCACGTTCTGCAGATGTAGATGCCGCTGGTTCTTCACGTTCTGCAGATGTAGATGCCACTGGTTCTTCACGTTCTGCAGATGTAGATGCCACTGGTTCTTCATGTTCTGCAGATGTAGATGCCACTGGTTCTTCACGTTGTGCAGATGTAGATGCCACTGGTTCTCCACGTTCTGCAGATGTAGATGCCACTGGTTCTTCACGTTTTGCAGATGTAGATGCCACTGGTTCTTCACGTTGTGCAGATGTAGATGCCACTGGTTCTTCACGTTCTGCAGATGTAGATGCTACTGGTTCTTCATGTTCTGCAGATGTAGATGCCACTGGTTCTTCACGTTGTGCAGATGTAGATGCCACTGGTTCTTCACGTTCTGCAGATGTAGATGCCACTGGTTCTTCATGTTCTGCAGATGTAGATGCCACTGGTTCTTCACGTTGTGCAGATGTAGATGCCACTGGTTCTCCACGTTCTGCAGATGTAGATGCCACTGGTTCTTCACGTTCTGCAGATGTAGATGCCACTGGTTCTTCACGTTTTGCAGATGTAGATGCCACTGGTTCTTCACGTTGTGCAGATGTAGATGCCACCACCGCTGTCTATTGCGCGGCGGTTTAAATTACGACTCTCGGTGCGAACGGGCCGCAACTGGACATACGGACCAGGTTTGTTTGTACCTCTGAAAGTTCGCAAGTCGAATGTTCGTAAATAGAGGAGTCCCCTGTATTGTTAACTTGCAAAGCAGTGAACCATCTTGCACCCAGCCTACATCATTGACGATGCTGCACCCATTTGTCCCCCTCAAGGTTCCTAAGACGTGGTGGGTGCAGATCATCTCTTTGCATTCCCAGATCGAGGCTTCTTCGGCCTATGGCTGACCGAGATTGTTTTCCCCGTGTAGCCCCCAGGCTACGGAACCCTCTCGGAGTCTGGACATTTTTTTAAAAATGCGTCTTAAAACCTATTTACATAGGCTTCCGCTTTTTCAACTTTTAGCGCATTTGGCGACACGGATTTTTAAAACGTACTTGTAATATAATTGGTTTTCATGCCGAGTGCCTCCTGCTGCTGCTGCTGTCGTTAACAGCGCTTTGAGATCCATGACAGAAGTTATTTGGGTTAGATTGCGTAAATATAAATGTGTAATTATAAACCCGTCACCATCCGACACAGCCAATTTAGTAAGGGGTTTGTCACGTAAACCAAACGTGGCCAATTCGTTACAAGTACAGCACCCACCGGTTGTGTGTTGGAGAGTAAACCCACTACAACGTTTACAATTCCAGTACCGTGATGTTTCGCTTGTCATGACAACAACCAGCATCATCAGGCTGTCTATCTTGGATAAATGTTGGTCGCGAAAGCCTACGTGTTAAACTGCTTTGAGAATACGCGAGGCCTTAAATACGTGACTTTACCGAAAAACCTAAGAATATGAATCCTTGCAGTCACGAAAGCTTCAAATCTAGAATCTTCTTGGTTCTTTCGGTAAAGTCACGTAGAAGGGAAATATTAAAATAATAATAATAAAAAACCAATAAAATAATTCTCACGACGTTTCGGCCACAACGCAAGCAGCCGTCCTCAGGTGAAGACCAGGTCTGTCGGGGAGACAGCGTCTGAATGCTTTGAGATCCTTGATGAAAAGCGCTACATAAATGGAATTATTATTATTATCACCTGTGCCCCCACCCCACCCACCGCCGTCACCGCCATGGCGCGGCAGGAGGGCGACGTCCCGCCGTGGGGCTGGGAGCGGGCGGTGGACACGGTGGAGCTGACCAACGACGGCTCCGGGCTCGGCTTCGGCATCGTCGGGGGCAAGGGCACCGGCGTGGTCGTCAAAACCATCCTGCCCGGGGGGGTCGCCGCTCGCGTGAGTCCGGTGCCGGGCCCCCCCCCACCCACACCCTCGCCTACCCCACCCCAAAGTGGAATAGGACAGATTTTCTTTTTTTTTCTTCTATCTCTCGCTCGCCCATGACGATCAGACGATAGGCCGTCGCGACGTCATCGTCGCCACCGGAGATTCCGTCCGGGAGGAAATCTCGTGGGGGGGGGGGGGGTGGGAAGGACGGCACCCCCCCCCCACCCCGCGCTTGCGGATATCGCGGAGCCACGACCCGCGAGTTCCTCCCTTTCCGCATAGACGAAGATTCCACCCCCGCCCCCCCCCCCCCCCGTGTAGCCTTAACAGACTGTTGGGGCAAGTGCTGTTATAGCGAGCAGCACCCGGCGCGACACACGAGCGGGTGGATGGCCATCGCCGCGCCCGGCCGCCTTTGTCTCCCCCAGTGGCGACGTTTACTACACCACGCCGCACCGGGTACTCATTTGAGGCCGAGTCGACCCAGGGGAGGCCCGGGACCGGTTCATACAATCGTCACCGATGTTCGTGGCCCGTGAGCGGGAATCGAACCCGGGTCGCCGGGTTCGTAGCGCAGAGCGCTAACCGCTGCACCACCGTTCCCCACGCCCCCGCCCCCATGCCTCCACCAAGGTGGAATAGGACGATTTTATTAGGACTGATTGGCCTCCACCTTTTGCCGTTGTTTTTGTGGTCTCACACTGGTGGTGAGACTGGGACACAAAGGAGGCCGCCTATTTCAAAGACAAATGCATCCATTATCATCGGAGCATGTTTGTTTGCATGCTCTAGCAACAAGTACTGCATGCGGTTAATCCAGACTTTTGATGCCTTGCAAAAGTTATGTTTCAGTGCCAGAAATGGTAAAAACCTATTTTTTTTCTTTTCATCATTTTGGATACTGCTAAAAAGGCCCCGTGGATATCTATGGGCGGTGTGTATGTACGTTGAACTTCAATCGGAGGTGCAGCGCTGCGTCTATGGATGATGATGATAATAATAGCGATACAAATAACAACAGCAACAACGTCTGGCCCTGCAGGATGGGCGGCTGCAGAGCGGAGACCACATCCTGCAGATCGGGGACACGGACGTGCAGGGCATGGGCAGCGAGCAGGTGGCGCAGGTGTGCCAACGCGCCCGCTGCGCGCACACGCACGCACCCCTCGCTCGTCTTCCCGTTCGGAGTTCCGGTGCGGTGAAGGGCGATGCCGGTGCCCGCGCGTGTCCGTGCGTGCGGTATATGCGCTGTTCCGCGCGTGTGATGCACGCGCCGCGTGCGTGTGTGTGTGTGTACACGCGTGCGTGTGCGTGTACACGCGTGCGTGTGTGTGTACACGCGCGTGTGTGTACACGCGTGCGTGTGTGTACACACACGCGTGCGTGTGTGTACACGCGTGCATGTGTGTGTACACGCGTGCGTTTGAAGGTCCTGCGCCAGTGCGGCACGCACGTCAAGCTGGTGATCGCGCGCGGCCTGATGGAGGCCGAGCGCCCGTCGCCGCCGTCGTCGCCGCCGCCACCGCAGTCCCCTGGGGGGTTGTCGTCGTCGTCGTCCACCCGGTCGGCCTCGAGGGAGGAGGAGATCCCCTCGGTCGCCTCCCTGCACGCCCTCCGCTCGGAAGAGGTGCGATCGGTGAATCGCCGGAATGGCCGAGCGCAAATGGCCGCCCGCGCAATTGCTCGCCGCGTGCGTCTGGTCGCGGGCGCGCGTGTGTGTGTGTGCGCGTGTGTGTGTGCGTGTGTGTGTGCGTGTGTGTGTGTGCGCGTGTGTGTGTGTGTGTGTGTGTGCGTGTGTGTGTGCGCGTGTGTGTGCGCGTGTGTGTGTGTGCGTGTGTGTGTGCGTGTGTGTGTGCGCGTGTGTGTGTGCGTGTGTGTGTGCGTGTGTGTGTGCGTGTGTGTGTGCGTGTGTGCACTTGTGTGCGCGTTTTGTGTCGACTCTGCCTCGATTGAGCGCCGGGGTGCAGTGTGGTAAAACATCGCCGCCGTGGAGGCAACGGCGGCCCGGGCGTGGAGTTGGCCGCCCGCCCCCTCGTGTGCTGCCGCGCCGGCCTTCATAGGTGCTGCTGCTGCTCTAACAGCACTTGTCCCCACCGACGGTCTTGTTGAAGGCTACACGGGGGGGGGTGGGGGGACCTTTGTCTTTGCGTGCCCACGGTCGTGACCGCCAGCGGCGCGTCGGATTTCTCAACAGACGCGCGTGGTAAGCGTTTAGAAAGCGTTTGGCTCTCGCGCGATCAGCGCTGCGTGCGCGCACAGCTCGTTAGCCGCGTGATTTGCGCCCCGGCGACAGATGCCGCCGCGTGATGAGCTCGGAGATCGGCGATGGCTCCCCCCCCCACCCCCCCGCGAGACGACTTCAAAAATCTGGTGCCGCAGATGCCACCGGGACTGGGAATTCGGCAGACGCGCGATAACGAGCCCTTGCCACCGTAACCCCCTCCCCGTGCCCTTCCCCACCGCCCGCCCATCCTTGGCAGCTGTTAACAACAACAGCAGCAGCAGCAACTACTCAAAGGAAGGGAAAAAAAAGGATGAAAAAAATCCGGCACAAAATTTTGCACCGGGGGGGGGGGGGTGGTGGGGGGCGAGGTGCCTGTTTGCCCGGCGCGTCGGCGCCAGCAGGCCCGGGCGCCAGCCTTGCGCGCCGGCCAGCCGTGGCGGGCCGTTGCAAATTGGCTCCGTCTCATCGACCTGAATTAATGAATTTGTCCCGACGAAGTAGCTTTGGATTTCTTGAGTAACAAAAAAAACTGAAAAAAATCTGAAATTTATCAAAGTGACGTTGGCGCCCGTGAAACTGAGCTTGTGAATTCGACAACTTATCCGCCACCGCCGCCACCACCGCCGCTGCGTTGGGGCAGTGGTGCACGAGCACAACCAACAACAACAACACAAACCTGCCCAACGCGGTCTCTGTGTCAACAACAACAACAACGCCTCGTGTGTGTGTGTGTCACGCTTGCTAACAGCACTTGCCCCAGCAGTCTGGTAAGGCTATAAGAGAGGGGTCTTTGTATCAGTGTGTCAGCACGTGCGTGGAGCGGTGGCGCAGCGGTTAGCGCGCCGCGCTACGAACCCGACGACCACGAAGTTCGATTCCCGCTCACGGCCACCACCAACGTCGGTGACGTTTATCTGAACATGTCCTGGGCCTCCTCCACTAGGTCAACTCAGCCTCAAATGAGTAACCTGGTGTGATGTGTAGCAAACATCGCCACTGGGGAGACAAAGGTGGCCGGGCGTGGTGCTGGCCACTCGCCCCCTGGTGTGCGGTGCAGGTTCGTCATGGGTGCTGCTCGCTAACAGCACTTGCCCCATAGGCGATACTCGCTTGTTGAAGGCTACACGGGGGACCTTTGTCTGTGCCAGCAGGGCGAAGGGGTGGGTGGCGTGGAGGCCTACGAGGTGGAGCTCACGAAGGACACGCAGGGGCTGGGCATCACCATCGCTGGCTACGTTGGCGATAAGAACTCTGGTAACGTCTCGCCATCGGCGTGTCTATGGGTCTCTGTGTTGCGTCGATAGTTTATGTGTGAGTCTGCGGGTCTCTGTGTGAGTCTGTCGGTCTCTGAGTGAGTCTGTGGATCTCTGTGTGAGTCTGTGGATTTCTGTGTGAGTCTATAGGTCTCTGTGTGAGTCTATGGGTCTCTGTGTAAGTCTATGGGTCTCTGTGTGAGTCTATGGGTCTCTGTGTGAGTCTATGGGTCTCTGTGTGAGTCTATGGGTGTCTGTGTAAGTCTTTGGGTCTCTGTGTGAGTCTATAGTTCTCTCTGTGAGTCTGTGGTTTCTTTGTGAGTCTATGAGTGTCTGTGTAAGTCTATGGGTCTCTGTGTGAGTCTATGGGTCTCTGTGTACATCTATGAGTCTCTATGCGAATCTATGGGTCTCTGTGTGAGTCTATGGGCAGTAAGATATTGTATCTTGACCAGGCTACTCCCGAAGTCGGCCTCTGGCTCACACACCGGCCGAGGCTATGGGTGGGGGGCTGGGTGGGGGAGGCCTTCATCCAGCAGTTGATTGATCGTGACGACGACGATGTGGTTCAACTCCTCGCCCGCAAAGTTTCCAAGTGTAGAGCGTGTAGCCTGCGTGGCCGCGCAGGGCTGACGCTGCGTTGTTGCCGTGTGCGGCTGTTTTTGTGCGGTTGGCCGCCGAGCAGAGCTGTCGGGAATCTTCGTGAAGAGCATCACCCCGGGCAGCGCCGCGGAGCACGACGGGCGCATCTGGGCCGGGGACCAGATCATCGCCGTGAGGCTCGCGCGGCACGCACGCACGCTCGCACAATCACGCGTTCACACGCACACACACTCACGTACTCGCGCTCGCACGCGCACACGCACTCGCACGCACGCACTCGCCCGCGTGCATTCACACGCACACACACACTCATACACTCATGTACTCGCACACGCACGCACTCACGCGTACACGCACCTTGCACACACTGACACGCAGACGGCGCACATACGTACACACACATACACACGACACGCGCGCACAAAGAACGGTTCGGATTAACGTCACTGGTGTTTGGTGACCGTGAGCGGGAATCGAACTCGGGCCATAACCGCTGCACTACCGCTCCCCACCACACACGCACGCACACACACGCACACACACACACGTACACACACGCACACACACGCGCACACACGCGCACACGTGCGCGCGTACGCCAGGTGGACGAGACGGACCTGCAGGGCTTCACCAACCAGCAGGCGGTGGAGGTGCTGCGCCGCACCGGCAGGACGGTGCGCCTCACGCTCGCCCGCCGGGAGCCGCGGCACGGCGCGGCCGCCGGCGGGCGCCGCTCCTCCCGGCACAGCCCCGGCTCGGGGTCGAGCGAGGGCGGCGACGACGACGGTGACGACGGTGACGAGGTGGAGGAGGAGGGGCGACGGCGCTCAACCTCTCCCGGCGGCCGGCGCGGGCTCGGCGGCGGTGGCGGCAAGCGAGAGAAGATCTGGAGCGCCGACGCGGAGACGGACGCCCCCACCGTCACCGTCACCATCTCGCCCTCCAGGCCCGGTGAGACTTTGGGTGCGCTACGGTGGGCTCGGAGATGTTGACTACATCGCCTGGTGTACAGGAGGTCGTGGGTTCGATCCTGACCCTGACGACGCCTGCTGCTGTATATTTGAAGTCTGCGTGTCTCTCTCATCATCATCATCATTACGGTGGCTAGGAGATGTTAACTACATCGCCTGGTATACAGGAGGTCGTGGGTTCGATCCCTACCCTGACGATGCCTGTTGCTGTGTATTTGGAGTCTGCGTGTCTCTCTCTCTCTCCCCGTGGTGGTCGCGTGGATTTTTTTCTCCGGGGTCCTCCGGTTTTTCCCCTCCACATTTCGAATCAACGGTCATGTGCTTAGAGTTATTTGGCTGCTGCTGTGAATTTCCACGAGATGATGATGATGGTAAGCCGCCACTTCGTTGAGCTATCGTTTGTGATAGCCAGGTCGCTTCTGGAACAATATCTACAATATAGCTCAGTGGGCCTTACACCTGGTGAATAAAAAATAGTTTAGTTCAGTGGTGGTGGCGACGAGCGGTTGCCGGGTCGCAACAAACGTCGGGCGGCCTCCACCGTGCACGCACCACCCACTCTGCCGGGAGATGGCGGCACAGCAAAGGTGCCGCGCCGGATAATTATCGTCTTTGTTTTCTTACCTTATACAGATTTACAAACACTAATGTGTTTTCCCAATCGTGGTTGTTTTCACTTATTTTTAATCGGCCAAAATCTTTGACCGTGATGCCCGCGCCGGGCGGCACGTCGGTATTAACCAGGACGGCCGCTGGGCTGAAACCGCTCGGGTCGCGTCAAGCCCCGAATCGTTTCGCCGCCGGATCGGTTTCTTCGTCGTCGTCGTCGTTGCCGAGGAGGAGGCGGCGGTGGCGGTGGCGGCGCTAGGCGGTCACGCGGCGGCGGGCGAAACGTTACGGACACACGAGCGGCGAGCGAGCGATCGACGAGCGATAGACGAGCAATCGACAAGCGGGCGTTGTGTTGGCGCGCGTAGGCGGTGTGTGGGGCGGCGCGAGGCGCACCAGCGGCGGCGGTGACGGTACCACGGTGAGCGCCGCCGGCACGGACAACGATGAGGAGGAGGCGGACGATGCTCGTGGGCGGGAGGCCGAGCGGCGTCGCTTCCTCCCCGGTTAGCTCGCCCCCGACCCCCCACCCCCCACCGCCCCCCCCACCCGCCTTGACGGCCACCAACGGGAAGGCGAGTTTGACAACAGCGATCCACCAACCCTCCCGCTGCTGCTGCTGCTGCTGCCTCCACAGCGCCGGGTTACAGGGCAGCAGCCACCGCCGCCGCTGCCGCCACCCGGTTCCGTCCCGCGTTGCGCTGTTTTGTTCGGCGTAGGGGAGGCGGCGTGAGGCCCGCGGCGTTTGTTGACGTTGGCCGTGCCGATTGTCGTCGGCGTGGCGCCAACTCGCGAGCTCTCTCCCCATCACCCCCCCATCTCCCCCCCCGTCGTGGATAGGAGATGTTAACTCCCTCGCCTGGTATACAGGAGGTCGTGGGTTCGATCCCGACCCTGACGCCTACTGTATATTTGGAGTTTGCATCTCTCATCATCATCATAACGGTGGCTAGCAGATGTTAACTATCTCGCCTGGTATGCAGGAGGTCGTGCGTTCGATACCAAACCTGAGGATGCCTGGATTTTGCGTGTCTCTCTCTGCCCGTGGCGGTCGCGTGGATTTTCCCTCTGGATCCTGCAGTTTTTCCACCTCCACGTTTAAAATGGACGTGCGAGTATTTTGGCTGCTGTGCATGTTGACGCGATGAGACACCGCTCCGTCGAGCTGTCGTGCGTGATGGTCAGGCGGCTTCTCAAAGAGAGCTGCATCGCTCAGTGGGCCTTACTTGGTAGAATAATCTAAATCGTTTACAGTCTTAGTTTACCTGCTCCGTCGCACGCACACCGATTCGTAGCTCGTGGTGCCCACGCCGCTATTTCAATCATCACGAGCTTTCGTGCCCGTCCAAGGACGGGTCTATATCGCAGTAAATCTGAAATATTCAATAGAAAAATTGTTCAGCTCATGATTATTAATGAGGGGGGGTGGGCCTCATGTGGAGTGACGTCACGCGCGGGACACGCACACATTCTTGGCTTATTATATTAGTAATCGTCTAGATTGACGAACTCACTTCTTTAGACCTGCTTTTTGTGTGTTTAGTTTGTTGTCCTTCCGCCCCCATCCCTCCGATGAGCACGTTTGGCTACGTACGGTGCGAAAGAAATTCAACGTGCACACAAACTCCTCCTCATCACCCTCCTCCTCCTCGTCTCGCGCAGGAATCAAGGCCTCCACCGAGGACGACGACGTCGTCAGGGCCAGCTGGCAGAACATCCTCGGAGCGGGGAAAGAAGTGGTGGTGCGACGCCCAACCACGCACTCCCGTCGCCGCCCGCCGTCGAGGACGGGCACGCGCCCACCCCCATTGGCGCGCGGTTGGCTACGTGCGGCGCGCCGGTAGAAGTTCCAGACGGACGTGAAGCGTTCGCGTCGTCGTTCGTAACCCCCCTCCCCCCTCCGTCCAGGTGTCGCGCGTGTTCAAGACGAGCGAGCGCAGCGGCCTGGGCATCAGCCTCGAGGGCTCCCTGGGGCACCACCACATCCGCTCCATCCTGCCCGAGGGGCCCGTCGGGCGCAGTGGCCTGCTGCTCAGCGGGGACGAGCTGCTGGAGGTCGGGGCCCACCCCACCCACCCCACCCACCCCACCCACCCCACCCCACCCACCCCCAGCCATCTGACCCACCCCCCCACCACACCACCCACCCCACCCACCCCACCCCACCCCACCCACCCCAGCCATCCCACCCACCCCACCCACCCCACCCACCCCACCCCACCCACCCCACCCCACCCACCCACCCCACCCACCCCACACACCCCACCCACCCCACCCACCCACCCCCAGCCATCTGACCCACCCCCCCACCACCCCAGCCATCCCACCCACCACTCCACCCACCTCACCCACCCCACCCATGCCACCAAATCCCAACCACCCCACCTACCCCACCCCACCCACCCCAGACATCTGACCCACCCCCCCACCACACCACCCACCCCACCCATGCCACCCACCCCACCCCCCCACCCCTAACCACTCCACCCACCCCACCCCACCCACCATACCCATTACACCCACCCAACCCCACCCACCACACCCATAAACCCCCCCACCCACCCAACCCCACCCACCCCACCTACACCCCGACCCCACCGACCCCACCCCAGCCATCCGACCCACCGACCACCTCGAACCCACCAACTCCACCATCCCACCCACCCCACCCACCGACCCCAACCTCCAGCCTCCCCTCTCCCCTCTCCACCCGCCTACTCCCCACCCACCCAACTACCCCTCTACCCCATACCGTCCCCTCTCCTCTCGCCACCCCCCCCCCCTTAGTGGGAGTGAGGGAATGGAGGGGGGAGAAGGAGAGAGGGAGGGGGGGGACGGAGGGAAGAAGCGTGGGTGGGGGGGCAGAGGGAAGGAAAGTGCGAGGGAGGAGGGGAGTGAGGGAGGTCACGCGTGTTGACGGGGCGCTCCCTCTGGCCCGCCCCCCAGGTGAACGGCACGCGCCTGCTGGGCCGTGCCCACCGCGAGGTGGTGGCCATCCTCAAGGAGCTGCCCCTCGCCGTCACCATGGTGTGCTCCCGGCACGCCCACGACTACGACGCCGGCGCCGGCAGGCAGAGCGCCTCGTCGCCCGGCCAGGTGAGAGCCGGGTCGGCACTCACTCGCTCTCTCTCTCGGCCATAGACTCAACACTGCACCATAGACTCAACACTGCACCATAGACTCAACACTGCCCATAGACTCAACACTGCACCATAGACTCAACACTGCACCATAGACTCAACACTGCACCATAGACTCAACACTGCCCATAGACTCAACACTGCCCATAGACTCAACACTGCCCATAGACTCAACACTGCCCATAGACTCAACACTGCACCATAGACTCAGCACTGCCCATAGACTCAACACTGCCCATAGACTCAGCACTGCCCATAGACTCAACACTGCACCATAGACTTAACACTGCACCATAGACTCAACACTGCCCATAGACTCAGCACTGCCCATAGACTCAACACTGCACCATAGACTCAACACTGCCCATAGACTCAACACTGCCCATAGACTCAACACTGCCCATAGACTCAACACTGCCCATAGACTCAACACTGCCCATAGACTCAACACTGCCCATAGACTCAACACTGCCCATAGACTCAACACTGCCCATAGACTCAACACTACCCCATAGACTCAACACTGCCCATAGACTCAACACTGCCCATAGACTCAACACTGCCCATATACTCAACACTGCCCATAGACTCAACACTGCCCATAGACTCAGCACTGCCCATAGACTCAACACTGCACCATAGACTCAACACTGCCCATAGACTCAACACTGCCCATAGACTCAACACTGCCCATAGACTCAACACTGCCCATAGACTCAACACTGCACCATAGACTCAACACTGCACCATAGACTCAACACTGCACCATAGACTCAACACTGCCCATAGACTCAACACTGCCCATAGACTCAACACTGCCCATAGACTCAACACTACCCCATAGACTCAACACTGCCCATAGACTCAACACTGCCCATAGACTCAACACTGCCCATAGACTCAACACTGCCCATAGACTCAACACTGCCCATAGACTCAGCACTGCCCATAGACTCAACACTGCACCATAGACTCAACACTGCACCATAGACTCAACACTGCCCATAGACTCAACACTGCCCATAGACTCAACACTGCCCATAGACTCAACACTGCCCATAGACTCAGCACTGCCCATAGACTCAACACTGCACCATAGACTCAACACTGCACCATAGACTCAACACTGCCCATAGACTCAACACTGCACCATAGACTCAACACTGCACCATAGACTCAACACTGCACCATAGACTCAACACTGCCCATAGACTCAACACTGCCCATAGACTCAACACTGCACCATAGACTCAACACTGCACCATAGACTCAACACTGCCCATAGACTCAACACTGCACCATAGACTCAACACTGCCCATAGACTCAACACTGCCCACAGACTCAACACTGCCCATAGACTCAACACTGCCCATAGACTCAACACTGCCCATAGACTCAGCACTGCCCATAGACTCAACACTGCCCATAGACTCAACACTGCACCATAGACTCAACACTACCCATAGACTCAACACTGCACCATAGACTCAACACTGCCCATAGACTCAACACTGCCCACAGACTCAACACTGCACCATAGACTCAACACTGCCCATAGACTCAGGGCCGCACCTCCGATTAGCATGGTTGGCTACGTACGGTGCGACAGAAGTTTAACGCATGGTACACACATAACGCTGCACTTCTGATTCCGGTCGCGTGGTGCGTCTCACGTCACTATCATCGCCTAACGCACGGCTTGTGTACGATTCTACTGGTGTGCCTGTGTGTCCGTGTTTTCGAGTCTACGTGTCTGCACGTGCGTCCGTGCGTGCGAGTCTACGAACGTTGGCAGCATCGACATCTCTGCGTGACCATGCGTGCGTGTTGTACCACACGTGCGCCTACGTACCGTATCCACGCGCGCGTGACGGACCGTGCGTGTGTGCGTGCCTGCGTGCGTGCGCGCGTCTCTCGGCAGCTCGGGTTGCCCGCCCCGCGACTGCCACCTTTCGCGTGGGGGGGCAGCCAGCAGAGCCTCGCCAGCTCCGACCACAGCCTGGGCCAGGTGAGAGCGGCACAGCCCTCGACGTGGGGCCCTCCCGTGGCGGCGTCGGCCCCGCGCCGCTTCGTGCGTCCGCAAATAGTTTGTAGTTTTCTCGGTTAGTTTTAGAGATGTTTGTGGCTTGCCAGGCCGTGGTGGCGAGAGGGTTGGCGGGTCGTGACCGACGTCACGAGGCTTACGCCGCGCGCGCCGGGAGGAGGGGCCGCACGATGGCCGCACGGCAAATGCGCCACGCCGGCAAATTATCGTCTGTCCCTTATTACGTCAAGTGTAGATTTGGAAGGCGCTGCTATGTAGGTTATGACATTGTACGCAAGATGACAGTGGTTGAGACGGGGTTGTTATTAATGGCGGTGGTGTAGTCATGGTACGTACTCTGGACTTCTTTCGCACCATACGTGGCCAACCGTGCTAATCGGGTTCGGCGATGGATCGTCGGCGCTGGGCAGCACCAGCGCAGCTTCTCTTGCGCATCGTGGGGTGAGGTGTGAAACTAATTTTTTTATCTATTTTTCTTATTGATCAGGTAAGGTCCACTAAGCTACATAGCTCTTTTTCGTAAGCGGCCTGGCTGTCACAAACGATAGCTCTACGTCAGTGGTTTATCCTCATTGCGTGGAAATGTACAGCAGCCAAATACTCTTAAACGCACATCGATTCTCAATGTGGAGGGGAAAAACCGGAGGACCCGAATAAAAATACACACAGAGAGAGAGGGAGACACGCAAACTCCAAATATACAGCAGGCGTCAGCATCAAATCCACGACTTCCTGCATACCAGGCGAGGTTGTTAACATCTCCCGGCTACCATGATGATGATGAGAGAGAGACGCAAACTCCAAATATACAGTTTAACACGTAGGCTTTCGCGACCAATATCATCCATAATAGAGGTTTTGGGTTAGATCGTGTATACAGCAGGCGTCGGGGTCGGGATTAAATCCACGACTCCCTGCATACCGGGCGAGGTCGTTAACATCTCCTAGCCACCGTGGCGCCCTTAGTGACCGCGACCTTCGCCCCCCACCGCCCCCCCCCCCCACGCAGATGTGGTCCGGGGGTAGCCCCCCCGCGTCTCCAGACAGCGCTCTCGCGGCCGGCAGGCCCAAGGCTCCGGTCGCGACGAACCTCGGGCCCCAGAGTGGCGTCTCCTCCTCCTCCTCGTCTCCCGCGGCGTCGCGGACCGAGACGGAGCGAACGCCGTGGAGCCTGGACGACGGCGGCGCCGGAGTCGTTCTCGGGGGACCCCGGAGCGCCGGGCCGGTGGGGGGGGGGCGCGACGGGGACAGAGGCCGAGGAGGAGGGAGGGGTGGCGGCGGTTGCCGGAGGGCAGCAGCCCATGTGGGACTCGGAGGTGCAGTGGATCGAGCTGGAGAAGGGCAGCCAGGGGCTGGGGTTCAGCATCCTGGACTACCAGGTGAGTGAGAGGCCGAGGGACCATCCCGGGAGGCTCCCCAGTCGCAGCCGTCGTCGTCAGCAACATTGTCGTCGTCGTCACCATCATCATCATCCCCGTCGTCATCATCGTCACCATCATCATTACCGTCGTCATCGTCGTCACCATCATCATCATTACCGTCGTCATCATCATCGTCACCATCATCATCATTACCATCATCATCATCGTCACCATCATCATCATTACTGTCGTCATCGTCGTCACCATCATCATTACCATCGTCATCATCATCGTCACCATCATCATCATTACCATTGTCATCATCGTCACCATCATCATCATTACCATCGTCGTCATCATCGTCACGATCATCATCATTACCATCATCATCATTGTCACGATCATCCTCGTCAGCAGCCATGGTCGTCCCTTCCAGCCCCTCCCATCACGGCCGCCCCCCCCCCCCCACCATGGCCGCCCTCATGGCTGTCCCCACGGCCGCTCCCACGGCTGCCCCCCCCCCACCACCACGGCTGCCCCACCCACCACGGCCGCCCCCGCAGCCGCCCCCACTGCCACCGCCTGCCGGTGCCGCGTGTTGCTGGCAGGACCCGTGGGACGCGGACCGCAGCGTGGTGCTTATCCGATCGCTGGTGCCGGGCGGCGCCGCCGAGCGGGACGGCCGCCTGCTGCCCGGCGACCGCCTGGCGTTCGTCAATGAGCGCGACCTCACCGGCGCCGGCCTGGAGGAGGCCGTCGCGGCCCTCAAGGGGGCACCGACGGGCACCGTTCGCATCGGCGTGGCCAAGCCCCTGCCGGTGAGAAGGGGAAGGGAGGGAAGTGGGAAGGGAGGGAGGCAGGGAGGTGAGGGGAGGGGAGGGAGGATACTCCATTGGCTGTGCTAGGCCCAAGCATACCAAGCAAAGGCATAGGGCCCCAAGCAGCTGAAGGAGATCCGATATTAAAGCGAAAGAAGCTCAAACATTCCGTACGCACACGCACACACACGCAAGCCCTGTGCAACCCCCTCGCTCGTTTCATTCCGAACGATTCCTCACCGTCGCTCTAACACCCCCCCCACCTCCGCCGCCCCACCTCCTCGCTCGTTAAACCTAACGGGGCGCTCCCTCTGTGTTTTCCCCCCTCCCGACCCTCGTCCCTGTCTAACCGACTAACCGCACCGCGGCCACCGCCGGCGTCGTCGTCGTCGCGCGGGCAGCCCGACCCGGCGCCGGGCTCCTCGGGCCGTCGCGCCGGCCGCGACGCTCCGGCCGTCACCAGGGAGACGCAGCTCCCCGGCGCCGCCGCCCCCGTCGCTAGGGCGGCCGTCGCCACGGCGACCCCGTACCGCACGCGGGGGTTCCAGCTGCCGCCGCGCGCGCCGCGCGTGAGCTCGCCCCTCTTCCACGCCGAGCTGGCGCTGGTCTGTGTGCGACGCGCTCGTGTGCGCGCGTGTCGCCCCCCGGTCGCGTGCCCATAGTTGTGTGTCGGCGTGTGCCCAGCCTCGTGTGTCTGTAGTTGTGTGTCGGTGTGTGCCTGCGCTTGTGTGTCTGTAGTTGTGTGTAGGCGTGTGCCAGCACTTGTGTGCCCGTAGTTGTGTCGGCGTGTGCCCATCCTCGTGTGTCTGTAGTTGTGTGTCGGCGTGTGCCAGCGCTTGTGTGTCTGTAGTTGTGTCGGTGTTTGCCCAGCCTCGTGTGTCTGTAGTTGTGTGTCGGCGTGTGCCAGCGCTTGTGTGCCCGTAGTTGTGTGTCGGTGTGTGCCTGCGCTCGTGTGTCTGTAGTTGTGTCGGTGTGTGCCCAGCCTCGTGTGTCTGTAGTTGTGTCGGCGTGTGCCCAGCCTCGTGTGTCTGTAGTTGTGTCGGCGTGTGCCAGCGCTTGTGTGCCCGTAGTTGTGTGTCGGTGTGTGTCCGCGCTCGTGTGCCCGTGATCGCGTATCAGCATGTGCCAGCGCCCGTGCACCAGCACTCGTATGCCCACGGTCCTGTGCCCGCGCTCGTGCCGAGATGGGCAACCAGGTGGCGGTGCCTGGCAGAGCCGCAGCCGTCGAATCCGAGGTGGTTTCAATGCGTAATTTGTACCGGATTTCTGAGAGATTTGCAAAGCGATATCCACGAGATATCCGCGAGATTCGGGGTCACTCGGCAGGCCCGTCAAGCCCCGACGTAAGCCGCGTGTGAAGACGCGAAGCATTCTAGGATTGACCAGGTGACCTGCTCCAGTGTGCCTGGGGGTGGCCAGGCGGGTGGGGGGCGCTGTGACGCTTGCATGCTTGGCGCTCGCGCCAAGACCGTCGGCACGCGGGTGCAGCGGCGTAGCTGCGGGTGGGGGGGGGGGGGGGCATCCCTCAAGCTGGAATGGGAACACGACGACAAAGGGGGACCCAGCGGGGGAACCCAGCGGGGGGAGCCAGCGATGGTGACGACGATGACGACGACGACGATGATGATGATAACGATGATGACGACGATGACGACGATGATGATGATGACGACGACGACGATGATGATGATGACAATGACGACGACGATGATGATGACGACGATGACGACGATGATGATGATGACGACGATAACGATGATGCCTCCTCCTCCTCGTTGCCTTGCATAGCGTTGCCTCTCCTCGAGCCTGTACTCACGACTAATCCACTAACAATTCTGCAGTAGCTGGTCAGGCCTGGGTCATTGTCGGTGTGGGAGTCGGAGGGGGATGGGGTGCTCGGTTTTGGTAGCTTAAGTTGAGTGTTGTTGTTTATGTGTTTGTTGTTGTTTGAGGGGGGTGGGAGGGGGTGGGGCGGCCTCCTTGAGCACTTCTCTGCTGATCTCTGTAAGAGTCGCCTGAGCGCGGGCGCCGTGACGGCCAGCGGCGCTGTGGGTGCCACGAGGTGCCGGTGGCAGCCTCCAGTCGCGAACAAAACTCCCAGCAGGAAACACCGGCCTGCCCCCCCCCCCTCAACCCCCCACTGCCCACCCGTACTACGGCAGCTACCGGCGGCGCGAGTTCCAAACGTGTCGATGTGCGCCTCACTGCGCGGCGCGTCGCGTGCGCACACCACGCTCGTGTACACACGGCCGTGTGAGCTCATCGCGTGGCCGTGTCCGCTCGTCGTGTGCGCGTAGTCGTGACCACGTGATCGTGTCCGCTTGTCGTGTGCGCGTAGTCGTGACCGCGTGGTTGTGCACGTGTGGTCGTGACCGCGTGGTCGTGTCCACTCGTCGTGACCGTGTGGTTGTGTACGTGTGGTCGTGACGGCGTGGTCGTGTCCGCTCGTCGTGACCGTGTGGTTGTGCACGTGTGGTCGTGACCGCGTGGTCGTGTCCACTCGTCGTGACCGTGTGGTTGTGTACGTGTGGTCGTGACGGCGTGGTCGTGTCCGCTCGTCGTGACCGTGTGGTTGTGTACGTGTGGTCGTGACGGCGTGGTCGTGTCCGCTCGTCGTGACCGTGTGGTTGTGTACGTGTGGTCGTGACGGCGTGGTCGTGTCCGCTTGTCGTGACCGCGTGGTTGTGTACGTGTGGTCGTGACGGCGCGGTCGTGTCCACTTGTCGTGTGCACGTAGGTGGAGCCAACCGAGTCGGAGGCCTTGGAGTCGTCGTCCACCTCGAAGCAGTCCCACGGCTCGACCTCGCAGGCACGCCGGCACCACCAGCACCAGCACCACCAGCACCAGCACCACCACAAGCACCACCAGCACCACCACCAGCACCACCACCACCAGCACCAGCACCACCAGCACCACCACCAGCACCACCACCAGCACCACCACCAGCAACACCACCACCAGCACCAGCAGCACCAGCACTACCAGCACTACCAGCACCACCACAATCACCACCACCAGCACCACCAGCACCACCACACGCACCAGCACCACCACCACCATCAGCACGACCACCACCAGCACTACCAGCACCACCACCAGCACCACCAGCACCACCACCAGCACCACCACCAGCACCACCACCAGCAACTCCCAGTACCACCAGCACCACCAAACCATCACGACCAGCAGCAACGACAGCATCAGACACTTCCACTGCTAACACCGGCGCCACCACTAAGAGCAACAACAGCAGCAGCAGCAATAGCAGCAGCAGTAGCAGCAGCAGCAACAACAGCAACAGTAGCAGCAGCAGCAACAGCAGTAGCAGCAGCAGCAGTAGCAGCAGCAGCAGCAACAGCAGCAACAGCAGTAGCAGCAGCAGTAGCAGCAGCAACAACAGCAGCAGTAGCAGCAGTAGCAGCAGCAGCAACAACAGCAGTAGCAGCAGCAGTAGCAGCAGCAACAGCAGCAACAGCAGTAGCAGCAGCAGTAGCAGCAGCAGCAGCAGCAACAACAGCAGCAGTAGCAGCAGTAGCAGCAGCAGCAGCAACAACAGCAGTAGCAGCAGCAGTAGCAGCAGCAGCAGCAACAACAGCAGCAGTAGCAGCAGTAGCAGCAGCAGCAACAACAGCAGTAGCAGCAGCAGTAGCAGCAGCAGCAGCAACAGCAACAACAGCAGTAGCAGCAGCAGTAGCAGCAGCAGCAGTAGCAGCAGCAGCAGTAGCAGCAGCAGTAGCAACAGCAATAGCAGCAGCAGTAGCTGCAGCAGCAACAACAGCAGTAGCAGCAGCAGCAGCAGTAGCAGCAGCAGTAGCAGCAGCAGTAGCAGCAGCTACCTGCAGTGTTAACCGTGAATCCGTGACTCTCTGACCCTCTGACTCCGTGTGTCCAGGTGAGCGACGGGGTCACCCGCCCTCCGTCCGAGTTCGAGAAAACCATCACGGTGAACAAAGGGACGTCCAGCCTCGGTGAGCTGCAGCCGTGGATGCTCGGTCCACTGCTGACTGAATGCCTCTCCGCTTGCCCTGGTCTGCGTGTCCTTGAGTGCAGGGCGCGTGCAGAGGAAACAAGAAGATGCTCGGGGTAGTCGGCACTTTGCTTCGTTCATCATTTCGTTTTTTTTGTTTTTTTTTCAATGCTTTGCTTTATGTGCCCCCCCCCCCCCCTCCCTTTTTAAATGAAAGATTTCACAAAATATTTCACGCTCTGCTCTCCCCTTCCCTCTCTTTCTACCCCCTCTCTCTACCCCCTCTCTCTGCCCCCCCTCTCTCTGTACCCCCTCTCTCCCCTACTCTATGTCTATGTACCCCCTTTAAAGCTTTCGTGACTGCAGGGATTCATCTTCTTGGTTCTTTCGGTAAAGTCACGTAGAAGGGAAATAATAAAATAATAAAAATATAACATAATAAAATATTTTATTACGTTTTATTTATTAACATAATATTTTAATATTTTCTATTTCTATTATTGTATTATTTCCCTTCTACGTGACTTTACCGAAAGAACCAAGAAGATGTGTTCCCCCTGTTTTCTATGTAATATTTGTAAAAAAGCATTTTTTACTACGACAAGTGCTGCATCTGCACCCAGCCCTTCTCGCGTGCACCCTTCCGTGCGTGAGCGCCAGCGTGTTGGCCGCGAGCGGGAATCGAACCCTGGCCGCTGGGTTCGTGGCGCAGTGCGTGGCTAACCGCGGTGCCACCACTCCCCTCCCACTCCCACCCCGCTCCCGAAACCCAAACTCGCGTTGTGCCGTGCCGGCCTTCACAGGTGCCGCTGCTACTCGCTGACGGCACTTGCCCCAGCAGTCTGTTAAGGCTACACGGGAGATCTTTGTCTTTGCGTCTGTGATTGCGTGACAGTTTGTTCCACTGTGGGTGCAGAACAAACGTTAATTGTTGTTGTACACACACAAAGACAAAGATCCCCCGTGTAGCCTTTAACAGACTTCTAGATTTGAAGCTTTCGTGACTGCAAGGATTCATATGCTTAGGTTTTTTCGGTAAAGTCACGTAGGTAAAACATCAAAATTAATAAAAAATAAAATAACGTCGTGATTTTTATTTTATTTTTATTAATTTTGATCTTTTACCTACGTGACTTTACCGAAAAAACCTAAGAATACTTTAACAGACTGTTGGGGCAAGTGCTATTAGTGAGTAGCACCTATGAAGACCGGCACGGCACATGGAGGGAGTGGGTGGCCAGCACAACGCCCGGCCGCCTTTGTCTCCCCAGTGGTGATGTTTTACTCACCGCACTAGGTACTCATTTGAGGCTGAGTCGACCTAGGGGAGGCCCAGGACAAGTTCAGATAATATAATCGTTGTGAGCGGGAATTGGACTCGTGTTGTAGATGCAGTTGCTAACCCCCTACGCCACCGCTCCCCCCACCTTTGTCTTTGCGCACTCACACACGCACTCACGCACACACGCACTCACGCACACACTCACACACGCACACACGCACACACACACTCACACACGCACTCACGCACACACGCACTCACGCACTCACGCACACACGCACACACGCACTCACGCACACACGCACACACGCACACACGCACTCACGCACTCACGCACACACGCACTCACGCACACACGCACTCACGCACACACGCACTCACGCACACACTCACACACGCACGCACGCACACACTCACACACGCACTCACGCACACACGCACTCACGCACTCACGCACACACGCACACACGCACTCACGCACACACGCACACACGCACACACGCACACACGCACTCACGCACACACGCACACACGCACTCACGCACACACGCACTCACGCACACACTCACACACGCACGCACGCACACACTCACACACGCACTCACGCACACACGCACACACGCACTCACGCACTCACGCACACACGCACTCACGCACACACGCACTCACGCACACACGCACTCACGCACACACGCACACACGCACTCACGCACTCACGCACGCACGCACGCACTCACACACACACGCACACACGCACACACGCACACACGCACTCACGCACTCACGCACACACGCACACACTCACACACGCACACACGCACACACGCACACAAGCACACACGCACACACGCACTCACGCACACACGCACTCACGCACACACGCACACACTCACACACGCACACACACACACACGCACACACGCACTCACGCACACACGCACACACGCACACACGCACTCACGCACACACGCACTCGCGCACGCACTCACACACTCGCACACGCACTCACGCACTCACGTCCTGTTGCCGGCGGCACTGCTGCAGGCATGACGGTGACTTCGGACCCGGAGGGCGCCGGCATGATGGTGCGCAGCGTGATGCACGGCGGGGCGATGGGGCGCGACGGGCGCGTCACGCCGGGCGACGTGCTGGTGGCCGTGAGCGGGGAGCGCGCCGCCGGCCTCGGCAGCGCGCAGGCTCGGGCCCTGCTGCGCAAGCACTCGCTCATCGGGGCGCAGATCGAGTGAGTGAGCGGGCGGGCGGGTGAGCAGGCGGGCGGGTGAGCGACTTCCCTTGTTCATGGTCTTTCTCCGCTCTCCCGTGAAGAAGGCCCATCGCCTGAAACGTCACCTGCATTTAAACGACAAAAAGATCCCCGTCCTTTTAGGGCGGTGCTCTTGACGAGCGTGGGCCCGCTTCTCGTTACGTCTTCTACGCTCCGCTTAACTGCTTTTCGCCCTCTGCGTGCGTGTGAGTGTGTACGTGCGAGTGCGTGTGAGTGTGTGTGAGTGCGTGCGTGCGAGTGCGTGAGCGAGTGCGTGTGAGTGTGTGTGAGTGCGTACGTGCGTGTGTGTGCGAGTGAGTGCGTGCGTGTGCGAGTGAGTGCGTGCGTGCGTGTGAGTGCGAGTGAGTGCGTGCGTGTGAGTGCGTGCGTGTGAGTGAGTGTGTGTGAGCGGAGTGCGTGTGAGTGTGAGTGAGTGCGTACGTGCGTGTGTGTGCGAGTGAGTGCGTGCGTGTGAGTGTGAGTGCGTGTGAGTGTGAGTGCGTGCGTGCGTGCGTGTGAGTGCGTGTGCGTGCGTGTGTGCGCCGCTACGCAGTAGCACACATGCGGCAACACTCCCACGTGGCGACCGTTGCCTGTTAACCTGACGGCGACCGTTGCCTGTTAACCCGGTGGCGATCGTTGCCTGTTAACCCGGTGGCGATCGTTGCCTGTTAACCCGGTGGCGACCGTTGCCTGTTAACCCGGCGGCGACCGTTGCCTGTTAACCCGGTGGCGATCGTTGCCTGTTAACCCGGCGGCGACCGTTGCCTGTTAACCCGGCGGCGACCGTTGCCTGTTAACCCGGTGGCGATCGTTGCCTGTTAACCCGGTGGCGACCGTTGCCTGTTAACCCGGTGGCGATCGTTGCCTGTTAACCCGGCGGCGACCGTTGCCTGTTAACCCGGCGGCGACCGTTGCCTGTTAACCCGGTGGCGATCGTTGCCTGTTAACCCGGTGGCGACCGTTGCCTGTTAACCCGGTGGCGACCGTTGCCTGTTAACCCGGCGGCGACCGTTGCCTGTTAACCCGGTGGCGATCGTTGCCTGTTAACCCGGCGGCGACCGTTGCCTGTTAACCCGGCGGCGACCGTTGCCTGTTAACCCGGTGGCGATCGTTGCCTGTTAACCCGGTGGCGACCGTTGCCTGTTAACCCGGTGGCGATCGTTGCCTGTTAACCCGGCGGCGACCGTTGCCTATTAACCCGGCAGCGACCGTTGCCTGTTAACCCGGCGGCGACTGTTGCCTGTTAACCCGGTGGCGACCGTTGCCTGTTAACCCGGCGGCGACCGTTGCCTATTAACCCGGCAGCGACCGTTGCCTGTTAACCCGGCGGCGACTGTTGCCTGTTAACCCGGTGGCGACCGTTGCCCGTTAACCTGACGGCGACCGTTGCCCGTTAACCCGGCGGCGACCGTTGCCCGTTAACCTGACGGCGACTGTTGCCTGTTAACCCGGCGGCGACCGTTGCCTGTTAACCCGGCGGCGACCGTTGCCTGTTAACCTGACGGCGACCGTTGCCCGTTAACCCGGCGGCGACCGTTGCCTGTTAACCCGGCGGCGACCGTTGCCCGTTAACCTGACGGCGACCGTTGCCTGTTAACCCGGCGGCGACCGTTGCCTGTTAACCTGACGGCGACCGTTGCCCGTTAACCTGACGGCGACCGTTGCCTGTTAACCCGGCGGCGACCGTTGCCCGTTAACCCGGCGGCGACCGTTGCCCGTTAACCTGACGGCGACCGTTGCCCGTTAACCCGGCGGCGACCGTTGCCCGCAATGCCGATGTTCCTGCCGTGCCGCTCACTGTCGCCCCCCTCTCGCCGCCGCCGCCGCCCTCTCCCGTCTCCCCGTGGCCCAGGTGTGATGGGCCCTCCGTGGGGCCCAGGGAGGCCCCTTCCCTAGAGTGAGTACCCCCCCCCCCCCACCTCCTTCTCGCCCCCCACCCCCCCATCATCTGCGCTGCCCCCCTCCCCAAGCCTTTGATTAGTTACCAACAATGATAACAACAATAACGTCACCGACCGCATTTTATACTGCGCCCGTAAAGTAACACAACACTTAAACGTCCCGAGTTTGGCGGGTTGGGGGGGGGGGGGTCCCCGTTTTATCGACCTGTGGAGGGATGATGATGATGATGGTGATCATGATGATGGTGAAAACAACGATCGTTTTCATTTTTGAGTCAATCAAAACAACTAATCGACTAACTAACCGTGGAGCGAGAGAGCGGGCAGGCGTGTCACGTGACCCACCCGACCCCGACCCCTGACGACGCCTGCTGCTGCTGCTGTATATTTGGAGTTTGGTGGTGGGATGGATATTTTGTTATCTCTCCGGGTCCTCTGGTTTTCCCTCTTCCACATTTAGAATCGACATCACGCGTTCAGAGTATTTAGCTGCTGTGTTTGACGTCGTGTATTCACGGCGCCGTTTCGCCCCACGCCACGTACAACGACTTCTCTTCTCGTGTCCACGCCGCAGCCTGCTCGCTCCCCGCCCCCCCCCCCACCCACCCCACTAACCCCGGCGTCGTGTCGACCGCTGCCGGGCCTCCGCATGCGCCCCGAGCTGCTGGCACCTGTGCCGCGTTTGCACGGCTCTCACTCTGCCGGAAGCGCCACCACCACCCCCACCACCACCGCTAACGCCACCGCTACCACCATCGCTACAACCACTAGCACCACTACCACCGCAACCACTACCGCCGTTATCACCACCACGACCACCACTACCACCATCACCGCTACCACCACCACCACTACCACCGCTGCCACCACCACGACCACCACTACGACCGCTACCACCACCACCGCTACCACCACCACTACGACCGCTACCACCACCACGACCACCACTATGACCGCTACCACCACCACCGCTACCACCACCACTACGACCGCTACCACCCCACTACGACCGCTACCACCACCACGACCACCACTACGACCGCTACCACCACCACCGCTACCACCACCACTACGACCGCTACCACCACCACGACCACCACTACGACCGCTACCACCACCACCGCTACCACCACCACTACGACCGCTACCACCACCACGACCACCACTACGACCGCTACCACCACCACTACGACCGCTACCACCATCACCGCTACCACCACGACCACCGCCACCATTACCACCGCTGCCACCACCACTACCACCACCGCTACCACCATTACCACCGCTACCACCACCACTAACACCGCTGCCACCACCACTACCACCACCACTACCACCACTACCACCATTACCACCGCTACCACCACCACTAACACCGCTGCCACCACCACCACCACCGCTACCACCACCATTACCACCGCTACCACCACCATTACCACCACCACCACCACCACTACCACCACCACTACCACCACTACCACCACTACTACCACCACCATTACCACCGCTACCACCACTACTACCACCGCTACCACCACCACTACCACCACTACCACCACCACTACCACCACCACTACCACCACCACCACTAACACCGCTGCCACCACCACTAACACCGCTGCCACCACCACTACCACCACTACCACCACCATTACCACCACTACCACCACCATTACCACCGCTACCACCACCACTACCACCGCTACCACCACCACTAACACCGCTGCCACCACCACGACCACCACTACCACCGCTATCACTACCACCGCTACCACCACTGCTACCACCACCACCGCTACCACCACCACTAGTACCACTGCCTGCCCGACGCCCATCTCACCAACACGGCTCGTCGTGTCCTCGCCGTGCCGTCGACGAGCTGCGCGCTGGCGCGAGGATTTGCGCTAGCGGGGGTGCCACGCAGCAGCCTGCTAAAGGAGCTGCTGGTGCTGCTGCTGATGCTGCTGATGGTGCTGGTGGTGCTGGTGGTGCTGATGCTGCTGGTGGTGCTGATGCTGGTGGTGCTGATGGTGCTGATGGTGCTGATGGTGCTGGTGGTGCTGATGCTGCTGATGCTGCTGATGCTGGTGGTGCTGATGGTGCTGGTGGTGCTGATGGTGCTGGTGGTGCTGGTGGTGCTGATGCTGCTGATGGTGCTGCTGGTGCTGATGGTGCTGCTGATGCTGATGGTGCTGCTGATGCTGCTGGTGGTGCTGATGGTGCTGCTGATGCTGCTGATGCTGCTGATGGTGCTGATGCTGTTGGTGCTGCTGATGCTGCTGATGCTGGTGCTGCTGATGGTGCTGATACTGCTGCTGATGGTGCTGATACTGCTGCTGGTGCTGCTGGTGGTGCTGATACTGCTGCTGATGGTGCTGATGGTGCTGATACTGCTGTTGGTGCTGCTGATGGTGCTGCTGCTGATGCTGATGGTGCTGATGCTGCTGGTGGTGCTGGTGGTGCTGATACTGCTGCTGCTGATGGTGCTGATGGTGCTGATACTGCTGCTGATGGTGCTGATGCTGATGGTGCTGATGCTGATGCTGATAGTGGTGCTGGTGGTGCTGATACTGCTGCTGCTGATGGTGCTGATGGTGCTGCTGCTGATGCTGATGGTGCTGTAGCTGCTGGTGGTGCTGGTGGTGCTGATACTGCTGCTGCTGATGGTGCTGATGGTGCTGCTGCTGATGCTGCTGATGGTGCTGATGGTGGTGGTGGTGGTGCTGCTGGTGGTGCTACTGGTGCTGCTGGTGCTGATGGTGCTGCTGACCCTGCTGGTGGTGGTGCTGGTGGTTCTTAAGCTGGTGGTGCTGCTGATGCTGGTGGTGCTCTTGGTGGTGCTACTGGTGCTGATGGTGGTGCCGCTGGTGCTGGCCCTGCTGGTCTAACGGCAACGTGGGGCGTTTTGTTTGCGGCCGTGCCGCCGTGTCGCTTGTGCCCGGTTTGGCGCCGGCCGTGCAGGCTCGCGTTCGTGAGTGCGGGCGACCTGGAGGAGTACCGGGAGAGTCGGCGCGCGCACGCTGGCGCCGCGGCAAGCAGGTGACACGCTGCCGCTACCTCGTCGTCGTCGCCACCGTCATCGTCGTCGTCGTCGTCGTCACCGTCATCGTCACCGTCATCATCGTCGTCGTCGTCATCATCGTCGTCATCGTCACCGTCGTCATCGTCGTCATCGTCGTCATCATCGTCATCATCATCGTCGTCGTCATCGTCGTCGTCACCGTCGTCATCGTCGTCATCGTCGTCATTGTCGTCGTCATCGTCACCGTCACCGTCGTCACCGTCGTCATCGTCGTCATCACCGTCGTAATCATCATCACCGTCATCACCGTCATACCTACCATAATTACCCAGGAATGTCTGTCCGTAACGCTCGTGACGTCACTCCACATCGACCAGCACCCCGCATTAATAATCATGAGCAGGTGACGTCCTCCTTAATGGACACCCCCCCCCCCTCCCCCATTAATAATAACTAGCGGCTGACGTCACTCCACATGGGGGACCAGGGCGCCTCTCCCCCCCCCCCCGCCTCGGCGTCAACTCACAACCCTCACGTCACGCGATCTCCGTGACGCTGTTGAGACGTCAAAGTACAAAGGACGTCGTGATGACCAAGGGATTATAATCTTAAAATGTAATAGGTCGGTGTCACCGCGCCCTTACAAATTGCACACGCATGCATGCAATGAATATATCACGTCGAGGTCTGCTTTTCGCTTGCGAGTTTCAGATTTACTGCAATACACCCGTCCTTCATTGTCATTGTCATCGTCGTCATCATTGTCATCATCATTGTAATCTTTGTCGTCATCACCATTGTCATTATCGTCGTGACCATCATCATCAGCGTCATCGTCCATACCATCAGCTGCTGGCGCTGCTACCGCTGGTGGTGGTGGTGCTGCTGGTAGTGTAGCGGTTAGCGCTACGCTGCGCTACGAACCCGGCGGCCCGAGTTCGATTCCCGCTCGCGACCAACATTATCTGAACCGGTCATGGGCCTCTCCTAGATCGACTCAGCCTCAAATGAGCACCCGGTGCGGTGCGTAAACATCGCCACCGGGCAGACAAAGGCGGCCGGGCGTGGTGCTGGCCACCCGCCCCCTCGTCTGCCGTGCCGGCCTTCGTAGGTGCAGCTCGCTTAGCAGCACTTGCCCCGACGGTCCGTCACAGGCTGCGCGGGGGACCTTTGTGTGCGTGTGGCGGGAACAGAGAAGCCGATCTGCCGGAGCGCGAAGCTGGCGAGGGGGAGGAGAGCAACGAGCGGGGGACCCTCGCAGGTTCACTGGGGGCCCCCCCGGGCGGTAAGGACCCCCCCCCCCCAATAAAGACCCCTCCGTCCCCCCCACCAGTAAGGACCCCCCCCCCCCCCACTGCCCCCCCCCCCCCCCCCCCCCCCCCCCCAATAAAGACCCCTTCTTCCCCCCCACCAGTAAGGACCCACCACCCCCCCCCCTGCCGGTAAGGACCTCCTCCCCCACCCCCCAACAGTCTGACTAGAGCATCATCGAGTCTATGGGCAACGGTCTGTTTAGGCAACATGGGGGGGATCTTTGTCTGCGTGCGCGTGCGTTCACGTCACGTGTGTGCGTCCACGTGCGTGTGTTCACGTGCGTCCACGTGCGGGCGAGCAGGGTGCTGGTGGACCGCGACCCCGGCGGGCGCTCGCTGGGCATCAGCATTGTGGGCGGGCGCGGGATGGGGGCGCGCCTGACGCCCGGCGAGGTGCTGCGGGGGATCTTCATCAAGCACGTGCTGCAGGACAGCTCCGCCTCGCGCCTCGGGGGGCTCAAGGAGGGCGACCGCATCCTGGAGGTGCGTGGGTGACGGTGTGGGTGACGTGTGGGTGACGTGTGGGTGATGGTGTGGGTGACGGTGTGGGTGACTGTGTGGGTGACGCGTGGGTGACGCGAGGGTGGTGGTGTGGGTGACGCGAGGCAGGTGGGTGGTGCGTGGGTGACGGCGTGGGTGACGGTGTGGGTGACGGCGTGGGTGACGTGTGGGTGACGGCGTGGGTGACTGTGTGGGTGACGCGTGGGTGACGCGAGGGTGGTGGTGTGGGTGACGCGAGGCAGGTGGGTGACGCGTGGGTGACGGCGTGGGTGACGCGAGGCAGGTGGGTGGTGCGTGTGTGACGGTGTGGGTGACTATGGGTGACTGTGGGTGACGCGTGGGTGACGGTGTGTGTGACTGTGGGTGACGGTGTGGGTGACGCGTGGGTGACGCGTGGGTGACGCGAGGCAGGTGGGTGGTGAGGACCTCCGTGACGCCAGCCACGAGCGGGCGGTGGACGCCATCCGGCGAGCGGTGCACCCCGTCGAGTTCGTGGTGCAGAGCCTCGTGCCCAGGGCCCAGGTGAGGGCGCCCCCCCCACCACACACACACAAAGACAAAGATCCCCCGTGTAGCCTTAACAGGACTGTTGGGGCAAATGCTGTTAGCGAGCACTTATGAAGGCCGGAACGGCACACGAGGGGGTGGGTGGCCAGCACCACGCCCGACCGCCTTTGTCTTCCCAGTGGCGATGTTTACTGCACACCGCACCAGGTACTCATTTGAGGCTGAGTCGACCTAGGGGAGGCCCAGGACCGGTTCAAATAATCGTGTTGACCGTGAGCGGGAATCGAACCTGGGGTCGCCAGGTTCATAGTGCAGCGCGCTAACCGCTACACCACCGCTCCACACACACACACACGGTGACACAGACAAAGCTCCCCTGCGTAGCCTGTAAAGGACTTGTGCCGTTAGCGAGCAGCGAGCGCCTACGAAGGCCGGCACTGTGACACGTGACGGGGGGGGGGGGGGGTGGGGGGGGTTTGGTGGGTGGCCACCGCACGACGCCTGGCCGCCTTTCTTTCCAGTCGTATGTCTGGGAGGGTAACGGACGCGGCGTTGTCATCGCGACTCCGTTAGAGCGTTCGATTGATGTTCCGCTGCCCGTAATCGGTGCCACTCATCCTGGGATTCTGCCCTCTCATCATTTCCATCTCGTCCATCGACTCCATCATCTCCTCCATCAGCTCCATCATCATCTCCATCATCATCTCCATCATCTTCTCTATCATCTCCATCTTCTCCTCCATCATCTCCGTCCACTTCATCCACTCCATCATCTCCTCCATCATCTCCATCATCCTTCGTGCCCTGCTCTCACTCACCACTGCTCACCACATCTCTCTCTCTAGGCCCTGCCTCTCTCCTTCCCGTGCATTTTCCCTCTTCGTCCACCGGCACCACCGCCACCCCCATCCCCCCACACCCCCCCCCCCCCCATTCCGCTCTCTCTATGATCGTCCCAATGCACGCCCCTAACGCTCGCACCGCAGCGCAAGCAGCCGCGTGTTCCGCACTTTGCCTCGGTCCCTTGTTGCTGTGCTGCTAACCCCTTGTTGTTTTGCATGTCCCGTCCGCTCTCTGTTGTTTTGGCTGTCCGACCCCCCCCCCCACCCCACGACCCCCCCCTCCCCCCCACACCCCACGACCACCCCCCCCCCCCCACCTCCGCCCCCCCCACCCCACCCCACCGTGTGTTCCTCGCTCCTCGCTGCCCTCGACCCCCCACCCCCACCCCCCATCTTCCCCGCACCTTCACGCTCGCTCGCTCGGTTCACACCCGCCCACTGGTCCATCCTCGCTCACCCCACCGACTCACCCCTCGTGCCCGCTCATCCACTCGCCCGTCCTCTCGCCCGCCCCGCTCGCCCGCCCCGCTCTCCCGTACGGCCCACTCACCCGGCCCGCTCACCCGCTCCGCTCACCCCGCACGCCCGCTCACCCGCCCCTCTCGCCAACCCCGCTCGCCCACCCCGCCCGTCCGCACATTCGCCCCGCTCACCCACCCCACCCACTCGCCCGCCCACTCACCCGCCCCGCCCACTCACCCGCCCCGCCCACTCACCCGCCCGCCCACTCACCCCACCCACTCAACCCGCCGCCCACTCGCCCACCCACTCACCCGCCCGCCCACTCACCCGCCCCGCCGGTTGGCGTGATCGGTGGGAGCAGCCCACGACGCTCCCGCCACCGGGTCCCCCAGCCGCCCGCGCTCCCCGTTCGTCTCACCGTGCGCTAGCGCCCCCCAGGGAGTGACTCGGCAGGCGCACAAAGGCAAAAGCTCCCAAGAAGAGAGATAGCCTCGTTGGGGCGAGTGCCGTTAGCGACGATAACAGCCGACGGCAAACAGCCGCCGTGCCCCACCAAAGTGGCGGTGACATCACCGCGGCGCGCGTGCCAGGCTAGGTGCACTTGGAGGCCGTCGCCGTGAAGTGTCGAAGGCTCTCGCTGGTGGCAGGAGGTCACGGGACAGACCCAGGTGGAGGTTAAGGAGGGGGACTGCTTCACGTGCAGGGGCAGCGTTAGGTCTATGGGCAGTGTTGAGTCTATGGGTAGTGTTGAGTCTATGGGCAGTGTTGAGTCTATGGGTAGTGTTGAGTCTATGGGCAGTGTTGAGTCTATGGGTAGCAGTGTTGAGTCTATGGGTAGTGTTGAGTCTATGGGTAGTGTTGAGTCTATGGGTAGCAGTGTTGAGTCTATGGGTAGTGTTGAGTCTATGGGTAGTGTTGAGTCTATGGGTAGCAGTGTTGAGTTTATGGGCAGTGTTGAGTCTATGGGTAGTGTTGAGTCTATGGGTAGCAGTGTTGAGTCTATGGGTAGTGTTGAGTCTATGGGTAGTGTTGAGTCTATGGGTAGCAGTGTTGAGTCTATGGGTAGTGTTGAGTCTATGGGTAGTGTTGAGTCTATGGGTAGCAGTGTTAGTCTATATGTAGTGTTGAGTCTATGGGTAGTGTTGAGTCTATGGGCAGTGTTGAGTCTATTGGTAGCAGTGTTAGTCTATGGGCAGTGTTGAGTCTATGGGCAGTGTTGAGTCTATGGGCAGTGTTGAGTCTATGGGTAGTGTTGAGTCTATGGGTAGTGTTGAGTCTATGGGCAGTGTTGAGTCTATTGGTAGCAGTGTTAGTCTATGGGTAGTGTTGAGTCTGGGCAGTGTTGAGTCTATGGGTAGCAGTGTTGAGTCTATGGGTAGCAGTGTTGAGTCTATGGGCAGTGTTGAGTCTATGGGTAGCAGTGTTGAGTCTATGGGTAGTGTTGAGTCTATGGGTAGTGTTGAGTCTATGGGTAGCAGTGTTAGTCTATATGTAGTGTTGAGTCTATGGGTAGTGTTGAGTCTATGGGCAGTGTTGAGTCTATGGGTAGCAGTGTTAGTCTATATGTAGTGTTGAGTCTATGGGCAGTGTTGAGTCTATGGGCAGTGTTGAGTCTATTGGTAGCAGTGTTAGTCTATGGGCAGTGTTGAGTCTATGGGCAGTGTTGAGTCTATGGGCAGTGTTGAGTCTATGGGTAGTGTTGAGTCTATGGGTAGTGTTGAGTCTATGGGCAGTGTTGAGTCTATGGGTAGCAGTGTTGAGTCTATGGGTAGCAGTGTTGAGTCTATGGGCAGTGTTGAGTCTATGGGTAGCAAGTGTTAGTCTATGGGCAGTGTTGAGTATATGGGTAGCAGTGTTAGTCTATGGGCAGTGTTGAGTATATGGGTAGCAGTGTTAGTCTATGGGCAGTGTTGAGTATATGGGTAGCAGTGCTAGTCTATGGGCAGTGTTGAGTCTATGGGTAGCAGTGTTAGTCTATGGGCAGTGTTGAGTCTATGGGTAGCAGTGTTAGTCTATGGGCAGTGTTGAGTATATGGGTAGCAGTGTTAGTCTATGGGCAGTGTTGAGTCTATGGGTAGTGTTGAGTCTATGGGTAGCAGTGTTAGTCTATGGGCAGTGTTGAGTATATGGGCAGTGTTGAGTCTATGGGTAGTGTTGAGTCTATGGGCAGTGTTGAGTCTATTGGTAGCAGTGTTAGTCTATGGGTAGTGTTGAGTCTATGGGTAGTGTTGAGTCTATGGGCAGTGTTGAGTCTATGGGTAGCAGTGTTGAGTCTATGGGTAGCAGTGTTGAGTCTATGGGCAGTGTTGAGTCTATTGGTAGCAGTGTTAGTCTATGGGCAGTGTTGAGTCTATGGGCAGTGTTGAGTCTATGGGTAGCAGTGTTAGTCTATGGGCAGTGTTGAGTCTATGGGCAGTGTTGAGTCTATGGGTAGCAGTGTTAGTCTATGGGCAGTGTTGAGTATATGGGTAGCAGTGTTAGTCTATGGGCAGTGTTGAGTATATGGGTAGCAGTGCTAGTCTATGGGCAGTGTTGAGTCTATGGGTAGCAGTGTTAGTCTATGGGCAGTGTTGAGTCTATGGGTAGCAGTGTTAGTCTATGGGCAGTGTTGAGTATATGGGTAGCAGTGTTAGTCTATGGGCAGTGTTGAGTCTATGGGTAGTGTTGAGTCTATGGGTAGCAGTGTTAGTCTATGGGCAGTGTTGAGTATATGGGTAGCAGTGTTAGTCTGTGGGCAGTGTTGAGTATATGGGTAGTGTTGAGTCTATGGGTAGCAGTGTTAGTCTATGGGCAGTGTTGAGTATATGGGTAGCAGTGTTAGTCTATGGGCAGTGTTGAGTCTATGGGTAGTGTTGAGTCTATGGGTAGCAGTGTTAGTCTATGGGCAGTGTTGAGTCTATGGGTAGCAGTGTTAGTCTGTGGGCAGTGTTGAGTCTATGGGTAGCAGTGCTAGTCTATGGGCAGTGTTGAGTCTATGGGTAGCAGTGTTAGTCTGTGGGCAGTGTTGAGTCTATGGGTAGCAGTGTTAGTCTATGGGCAGTGTTGAGTATATGGGTAGCAGTGTTAGTCTATGGGCAGTGTTGAGTCTATGGGTAGTGTTGAGTCTATGGGTAGCAGTGTTAGTCTATGGGCAGTGTTGACTCTATGGGTAGTGGTGTTAGTCTATGGGCAGCAGTGCTGAGTCTCGTGTTGAAGTTGATTCCAGTGTAGGGGTTGCAAGGAGGGAGAAGGATTGAACAATGGATTGGGCACAGGGAGAAGGCGTGGACAGATACACTGTGAGTCACAACCGTAGACTTCTCGACGCCTCACATATATACAGAGAAAGAAATAACTTGACGTGTGTGAGAGTTGACGTACTGGTCGCGACGCTGAGCCGCTCCGGTGTCGGCGGTCGGTCGCGTCAAATTCCTCGGGCGGAAGCGTCTCCCCACTCGCGCCGAGGTCACGTCCCCCGCTCGCGGCACATTGACATTCGCGAACCGCGCGTCGTGAGCCGCCATCGTCGCTGCGACGACGGTGATCGTCGTCGTCGTCGTTCATGTCAATAAAAAATAACATTTCAAAATGTAACGCTGCTCGCTGCTTGCTGCTGCTGCTGCAGAACCGACGGTCGTTTGAAGCCCGGATTCTGCGGCTGCGGAGGGTTTTTCGTAGCGGGTGGGGTCAGTGGGTGGAGCTCGCGTGGTCGGCCGCGACGTCCGACGTTTCGCTCCACGCGGCGACGGAAGCTTGATAGCCGAACGAGAGTGGGGGGGGGGCGGGGGGGGGGTGGCTTGCGCGACCCGACAACGCGTGCGTGCGTGTGTGCACGTGGTTGCGTGCGTGTGTATATGTGCGTGGTTTGGTGTGTGCTCGCATGCGCGTGTACGTGCGCGCACGCGTGCGTGTGTGTGCGTGCGTGTGTGTGCGTGCGTGTGTATATGTGCGTGGTTTGGTGTGTGCTCGCACGCGCGTGTACGTGCGCGCACGCGTGCGTGTGCGTGCGTGCGTGCTTGGGTGTGGTTCCTCGACCGGTGCGTTGCATTCACGTCCGCGCTGCGTCTGATTTTCACGCCTGCGCTGGGAAAAGTCGCGGCAAAAGTTTGCCACGCCGCGGCAAGACTTCAGCCTTAAGCCTAGCAACCCTTTCTACCACCTACTAACCCAGGTCAGTGACTAACCCTGCCTCCCCCACCCACTCGCCCACTCACGCACCCACGCACTCACCCACGCACTCACCCGTTCACCCTGCCTCACCCACCCAGCCACTCACCCAGCCACTCACCCACCCACCCAAACATTGACATCTGTCATTGCCGACACAACCACACCCACGCTCGGCCACGCTCGCCCCGCGCTAACGCACACGCAGGGCAGGCGCCGAGCGAGCGACGCACTAACACGCCCCTCCCTCACCCCCCCACTACCACCACCACTACCACCACCACTACCACCGCCACTTCCACCGCCACTTCCACCACCATTACCACCGCCACTACCACCACCACTACCACCACCACTACCACCGCCACTACCACCGCCACTTCCACCGCCACTACCACCGCCACTTCCACCGCCACTACCACCGCCACTACCACCGCCACTACCACGGCCACTTCCACCGCCACTTCCACCGCCACTTCCACCGCCACTTCCACCGCCACTTCCACCGCCACTACCACCGCCACTACCACGGCCACTACTAACGCTAACAAGAACGCTTTCGCCGTCCGTTCCGTTGCGTGCGCGCGAACGCCTCCGCTGCTGCCGCCGCCGCTTTGTTCCGGGGCGTCCTCTGCTGCGTCCGACCTCCGACCTCCGCGGCCGCTCGGGGTCGCCGGCGATCGGCCGCGTCGCTTGCCAAGTCGGCGGGTAGCCTAGACGCGCCGCCGCCGCTGCCACCGGCGCCGGCTTCGCCCCCCCCAAAGCCTCCTCCTCCGTCCCTGTACAACCCCTTCCTCTTCCACGCCACCACCGCCGCTGACCCCCGCCAACAGGTGAGTCGGCGGGCGGCAGTGGTCAGCGCCGCCCCCCGCGGTGGCTTGCGACACGTTGACCGCCTCCACTAATTGCCGTCACGGCGGGTCATTCGGCAGCTTTGGCTTGAGGGGGCGGTGCGCCGGATATTTTTTTTATAAAACGCCGGATAATGGATCGCTACGTCACGGTGATTTACAATGAGCTTATTGCACAGTCTTGCTTGACGTTGCGTTTTTGATGTTTAACGATCGACGGACCGGTTAAAGCCCTTGGAGCGGTTTGCCGGTTTCGCCGGATCGGCCCGGCACCGCCGAATAATGTTGGAAGCAGCCGGATAATCGATGGTCAACTGTGTTGTTGTATTTTATTTTATTTGTTTTTACTTTTCCCAGGGAAGGCCCACCAAGCTGCTGTAGAGCTCAGAAGCGACCTGGCCACCACAAATGACGTCAGCTCGACGAAGTGGGCTCATCATCGTCGCCAGTCGCGTGGACGTCTTTATAGCGGCAGCCAAAGCACATCTTTAAACGCGTGGTGACGTCGATTCTAAATGTGGAGGGAGGGTGAAAACAAACTGAAAAATCCACGTGACCCCGGGGAGAGAGAGACACGCAAACTTTTAATATACAGCAGGTGTCCGGGTCGGGATCGAACCCACGACCTCCTGTATACCCGGCGAGGTAGTTAACATCTCCTAGCCACCACGGCGCCCGCCTCGCCTGGTATACAGGAGGTCGTGGGTTCGATTCCGACCCTGATGACGCCTGCTGTGTATTTGGAGTCTGCGTCTTTCTCTCTCTCCACGTGGCCGTCGTTTGGATTTTTCTCCGGGACCCTCCGGTTTTCTCCCTCCACATTTAGAATCGACGTCGCGCGTTCAATAAGCGTGTTTGACTGCCGCTGTGAAGTCCGCGCGACGACGACGACGACGACGACGACGACGATGATGATGAACCCACTTCGTCGAGCTATCGTTTGTGGTGGCCAGCCAGGTCGCTCCTGGCAAAAGAGCTCTCTCTATCTAGCTTCGTGTGGGCCTTGCGTGGTCAAATAAAAATCGTAGTTTAGTTTTAGCGCCGCTGCCACGGCGCTCGCTGCCACGGCGCTTAAAGCTTCGCGCGCCGGCACACCGGGCACCTCGGCCTGCGTGCCACGCCGAAACAAAAGTCGCTCGGGCCCACGCGACACGTTCCGCTCGACACGTTCCGCTCGACACGTTCCACTCGACACGTTCCACTCGACACGTTCCACTCGACACGTTCTACTCGACACGTTCCACTCGACACGTTCCGCTCGACACGTTCCGCTCGACACGTTCCGCTCGACACGTTCCACTCGACACGTTCCGCTCGACACGTTCCGCTCGACACGTTCCGCGCGACACGTTCCGCTCGACACGTTCCACTCGACACGTTCCGCTCGACACGTTCCACGCGACACGTTCCACTCGACACGTTCCACTCGACACGTTCCGCTCGACACGTTCCGCTCGACACGTTCCACTCGACACGTTCCGCTCGACACGTTCCACTCGACACGTTCCGCTCGACACGTTCCGCTCGACACGTTCCACTCGACACGTTCCGCTCGACACGTTCCACTCGACACGTTCCGCTCGACACGTTCCGCTCGACACGTTCCGCTCGACGGCCGTGGCCGCGTCTTTGCAGGACGCCGCCGGCGCTCGCGTGGGGTCGGAGGTTGCCGCGACGGGGACGGACGAGGAGGAGGAGGAGGACGAGGGGGAGGGGAGCGGGGAGGGAGGGCGGCACGTGGACTTCCCGCTCGGAGCGCCGCCACCGCCGCCGCAGCAGCAGCGTGAGTCGTCGCTCGGCCTGTGGGGCACAGCAACCACCTCCACTCACCTCGTGGACGTCACCGCATCGCGAACCTCCCTCCCCTCACGCCCTCCCTTCACTCCCTCCCCTCCCTTCCCTCCCCTCACTCACTCCCCTCACTCCCTCCCTTCCCTCTCCTCCCTCCTCTTCCCTCCCCTTCCTTGCCTCCCCTCACCTCCGTCCCTCCCTCCCCTCCCTTTCCTCACCTCACTCCCTCCCCTCCCTCCCTCCTTTCCCACCTCCCTCCCCTCCCTCTCTCCCTCCCTCCCCTCCCTTTCCTCCCCTCCCTCCCCTCCCCTCCCTCCCGTACCTTCCCTCACCTCACTCCCTCCCTTCACCCCCCTTCCTTCCCTTCCCACCTCTCTCCCCTCCCTCACTCTCCTCCCTCCCCTGTCCCACTTACCACCCTTCCTCTATCCCTCTCCCCCTCCCTCCATTCCACATATTCCTCCTTGCTCCCAGGATCTGCTGCTCCACCATATTAGCTGCGTCATTCTGTTGTTCTCTGTGTGAGTCTGTGGGTCTCTGTGTGAGTCTATGGGTCTCTGTGTGAGTCTGTGGGTCTCTATGTGGGGAGTCTATGGGTCTCTGTGTGGTGAGTCTATGGGTC